>NC_041383.1:665879570-665886884 GCF_002162155.2 Triticum dicoccoides | reverse complement strand
GGCCCGCCGAACCCGCGCGGGGCCCGCCCGAGTCCATCCAGGGCCCGAGCGCCGCCCGCGCGCCGCCGCCCGTCTCACCGTCCACCGCCTCGCCCGCCTCCACGCCTCCTGCCGGCGCCGCTCCACCGCGGGCGCCGTCCCCCGCCGCTGCCAGGCCCGGCCGCGCCTCCCAGCGCTCGTCCCCGCCGTCGTCTGCCTCCGCCCAGGCGACCGCCGCCGCTCCTCCCGGCCGGCGCCGCCCATGCCTCGCCACGGCCCTCTGGCCGCCATCGCCGGTGCAGCCGCCATCCACCGCCGTCGCCGCGGATCCGGTCGGGCCGGACCAGATCCGGCCGTCCCGCGCTCCCTCCGGCCTTCCCCGTCCTCGCCGGCGTCTTCTCCGGCCTCTCCCTCGCTGGCCCCATCTTCCTCCTCAACTCCGGCGAGAACTCCGGTCATCCTCGATTTCCGTGCAGATCCAAAGGTTGCCCCCGTTTTCACCAAGTCCCCGATTATTTTTGACATTATCATGCCATGTTCATCGCATCGTATCTCTGCATCCGTAGCTCCGTTTTGTGCATGTAATATGTCAAATTGTTCGCCTCAACGAGTACTTCAGTTCATTCCATTGCATCATATTCATTTGGATCCATCTTGATGCATGAATCATCGTTGCAAGAGTGCTAGTTGATGTTGTCTGCTGGCAGTTAACAGAACATGCTTATTTGTCATTTTTGCCATGATTGATGTGTGCATCCTATGAGGTTGATGTCTACATGCGTTTTGAACTATGCCATGTCTTATTTACAGAGGTTCTTACCATGTATTTTTGTGAACAATGTGGTGACTAGCACAAGCATGCAAACTAGGCTTCGCGATGTTGCTGATTTTAGTCCCTGTTCTGCAGTTGTTTTGATGCCATGTAAACATGATGCTACAGAGAGATCCATGCATATTTTGAGATACTTCAGTAAGGATGTTTTGAACATACGGTTGTTCTCTATCCATTCATGCCCTTGGTTGCAATTATGGAGTAGCCTAGCATGTCATTTTCATGCTCTACTTCTGCTCCAAAATGTTTCCTGGCAGATTGTTTACATGTTATTCAATTTTGCCAATGTTGTTGTAGTTGATCATTGCATGCTATGAACCTGTTCTTACCTTGTTTAGCTTCATAAACATGTCTTCTTGCTGATGCTATGCTTATCTTGTCATGCAATGACTTGTGGTGAGTGAATCAAGCTTGTTAAGTAGGGTACTTGATGTTGCTGTTTTGCTAGGCTAAATCTGTTATTTCGTGATGCTATGTAAACCTGCTGCTACAAGTCATTCTATGCATAATCTGGAGATGTTCACTAAGGGTGTTTTGTTCTACATGTTATGCTCTATTCATCCATGCCCCTGGTTGCAATTATAGCCTGCTGTAGCTTGTTGTAATATTGCTCCAAAGTTGCTAAATAATATTGCTGTCAGCCTGTTAACATTAAGTTCAGTTGTTACCATGATTGTTGCTAGTGTTACATGCACCCTATGAACTTTCTATTCCCATGCTTAGCTTCACAAACATGTCTTATTAATGTTGGTTGCCTTGCCATGTCATGTATTGCTCTGTGGTGAGTGGTACAAGCTCACCAACATGCCTTCATAATTCTGTTCCCGCCATGTATGAATCTGTAATATAACTTGCCATGTTTACATGGGTGCCATCATATCTTATGGTCCTTTTTGGCTCATGGTCACTAAGGGACTTTTGTTCTATGCATTTAGTAGTATCATGCCATGCCTTTGTTTGCCATGATAAGTTCCTGTAACATGTTGTTTGATAGCTCTAAACATTGCAACCTGATGTTATTTCTGCAAAGTCTGAAACTGATATTATTTGCAATCTTGCCATGTGTGTTTGAGCATGTTCTATTAGTTTCTGGAGATAGCTCAGTGTTCATGTTTTGTTATGCTTTACCTGTAAATCATGCCCATGTCTTTTGTTTTCATGTTGAGATGATTTAGCATATTGTTTTGATGCTTGCAATATGCCTAGTTGCTGTTTTGGACAGCTTGTCCTTTAAACTTGTTTCATGTGTGGGTTGCACCGTTGCTCCGTTTTGAGTGTGCTCTATATGAAACTTGCTTGATTTTGCATGTAGTTTCATATTATCATGTTGCATTCATGTTTTGAGGTGTTTGCTTGATGTTTGTATGCACTTTGCATCAATGCCATGTTCAACTTGTTTTGCTCATATCTTCTAGGCCATAGCCCCGAACTAAATGAACTTTATATGTAACTTCACTAGAATCTTGTGTAGATCATCTTGGTGCATCTTAACTTGCTGTTTAACAACTTGAATATAAGGTTTATTCAGACCTGGACCAACTTCGAAATTTGCGTACGAGGACTTACCGGAATTGTTATATGTTGTTCCCGGCCTCATTTAAACTTGCTTTGATGTGTTGCTCTTGTTTGCATCATCTCTTGCCATGAGTAGCTTCATGTAGTCTTGTTTTGCATCATACTTGTTTCTGCATCATGTCTTGTTTATGTGTAGTGTGTTTACTATGTTGTGTGCTTCTTCTCGATAGTTCCCGTTTCGTTGCGATCGTGAGGATTCGTTCGTCTACGCTTGGTTCGTCTTCGTGGCTTCATCTTCTTCATGGACTCGTTCTTCTTCCTTGCAGGATTTCAGGCAAGATGACCGCTACCCTGGATCTCACTACTATCATTGCTATGCTAGTTGCTTCGTTCTATCGCTATGCTGCATTACCTATCTTTTGCTCATCAAGCCTCCCAAATTGCCATGAACCTCTAACCTTTGACACCCTTCCTAGCAAACCATTGCTTGGCTATGTTACCGCTTTGCTCAGCCCTCTTATAGCGTTGCTAGTTGCAGGTGAAGTTGAAGATTGCTCCATGACGGACAGGATTATGTTGGGATATCACAATATCTCTTATATTATTAATGCATCTATATATTTGGTAAAGGGTGGAAGGCTCGGCCTTATGCCTGGTGTTTTGTTCCACTCTTGTCGCCCTAGTTTCCGTCATACTGGTGTTATGTTCCCGGATTTTGCGTTCCTTACGCGGTCGGGTGATTTATGGGACCCCCTTGACAGTTCGTTTTGAATAAAACTCCTCCAGCAAGGCCCAACCTTGGTTTTACCATTTGCCTTACCACCACCTATATTTCCCTTGGGAGTAATTAACCCAAGGGTCATCTTTATTTTAGCCCCCCCCCCGGGCCAGTGCTTGTCTAAGTGTTGGTCCGAACCGAGCAGACTGCGGGGCCACCTCGGGGCAACTCGAGGGCTGGTTTTACTCGTAGGCTAACCTATCCGGTGTTGCCCTGAGAACGAGATATCTGCAGCTCCTATCGGGATTGTCGGCACATCGGGCAGTCTTGCTGGTCTTATTTTACCATTGTCAAAATGTCTTGTAAACCGGGATTCCGAGTCTGATCGGATCTTCCTGGGAGAAGGTATATCCTTCATTGATCACGAGAGCTTATCATGGGCTAAGTTGGGACACCCCTGCAGGGTATAATCTTTCGAAAGCCGTGCCTGCGGTTATAGGCAGATGGGAATTTGTTAATGTCCGGTTGTAGATAACTTGACACCTGATCTGAATTAAAACGCATCAACCGTGTGTGTAGCCGTGATGGTCTCTTCTCGGCGGAGTCCGGGAAGTGAACACGGTTTTTGGGTTATGTTTGACATAAGTAGGAGTTCGCGATCACTTCTTGATCATTGCTAGCTTCATGATCGTTCCTTTTGCTCCCTTCTCGCTCTTATTTGCGTATGTTAGTCACCATATATGCTTAGTCGCTGCTGCAACCTCACCACTTTACCCCTTCCTTTCCCATTAAGCTTTGCTAGTCTTGATACCCATGGTAATGGGATTGCTGAGTCCTCGTGGCTCACAGATTACTACAACAACAGTTGCAGGTACAGGTTTTGCGATGATCATGACGCGAGAGCGATGTTTGCTTGTTTCGGAGTTCTTCTTCTGCTTCTTCTTCGATCAGGGGATAGGTTCTAGGTCGGTAGCCTGGGCTAGCAGGGTGGATGTCGTTTGAGTTTCTGTTTGTGTTTCATCCGTAGACGGATGATGCTCTTATGTATTGTGATGTTGTATTCGTGTGGCATTGTATGCCTCTTGTATGTATCCCCATCTATTATGTAATGTTGATGTAATGATATCCACCTTGCAAAAGCGTTTCAATATGCGGGTCTATCCTTGGTGGGACCTTCGAGTTCCTTTTGGATAGGGTCGCATATTGGGCGTGACAAGTTGGTATCAGAGCCTCAACCGACCCTAGGAGCCCCCTTGATTGATCGTGTAGTTTGGCCATTGTTGAGTCTAGAAGAAAACTGTTTTCGGAGTCTAGTTATATCGGAGAGTAGGAATTCTTTTTACTCTTTAGCCCCTTCGTCGCTCTGGTAAGGAATCTTGACATAGGTGTTTTGAACTACTCCTCTTCCCTTCAAATTTTTCTTTAGGTTCACGCAGTTGGTTTTCCGATCGTTGTTCCTCAGCTCTTTTCATCCGGTGCATTTCTCGTCAAGTTGACTCGAGCCTCTTCGCCTTTGCCAAGTTCAATCCTCAGTCCGCTCTCAACGAAGTTATTTCTCTATCCTCAGTTATTTTCTTTTCCCACCCGCCCACCCTTCCCTTCTCGAAGCCGGAGTCCCTAATCGAGTATCCATCCTACTCGTGCGAAGTTTTTACTCTCTCTCCTCAATGATTTCAACCAGTGTTTTTTTTCTTCAAGATATTCGTCGATTTCCCCTTCCAAGTTGCCTTTGTTTTCCCGCCCTCCCACCCCTTTTCTTCCCGGAGTCCGACTCTCTCTCGACCATCTATTTCATTTGTGTGGAGCTCTTCAGTCTTCCCTCAATCTTTTCAACCGGTGAATTCTCTTTTGTTTGACATTCTTCATCTCTTTATCTTTTCCAATGGATTCAATTCAAGTTTTCGGTAGTGATTATATTCTTTTCCTCGGATCAAGTATCTTCCATGCTCGTTTGCCTCTCGCCATTCAACCATTCCGGAGTTCGGAAGACATCTCAGGAGATTCGTCTATGTTCCAATTAATTCAAGGTTGTCACCTCATTCAAATATTTCAATTGTTCCAGTGCATCATCTACCTCTTCAACAATCCTTTTCAACGGTGTTTTCTCTTCAGTGGGCCCTAACCCACAGGTTTTTTCCCAGGATCTTACCTGACTCTTCTAATTATCTGGAGCCATTTCTAATTCTTTTCGGAGTTTGACGTAAGAATGGATTTCATTAGTTAGATGCCTTTCCAAGATCGATTTCAAATCATTTCATTGTTGGCTCAACCTCTCTGCTTTTCATTCTCCCGGAGTACCTCAGTATTGGTGGTGTTTTTTCGTCATCATTGAAGACCGAAGAAGAGTTTTTCCTCTCAATCTTCCCCGTTCTCTCAAAGATTCGTGGTTCTAGATTCATATTATCCTCTCGAATTATTCCATTTGTCAGATATTCTTTTCTTACCCATCCGGAGTATGCCAGAAGTTGTTTTTCCATTTCTTTTCACCGGAGGCCGTCACTCCAGAAGAATTCTTCGTCCTCACATTTCAGCTTCCGTTATCCAATTATCCCGGTGATTCAGTCTCTTTCATCAGTCATTTTCAAATTCTTATGGTGGTTCTTTCAGATTCTTTTTCTTTGATTATCATTTCAATCCATTCCTTCTTTCAATCCTACCGGTGGTTCTTGAAGACCTTCTCAAGTTTGCGATATGTCACTTCTCAACCCTTTTCAAGAAGAATAAGTAGTATGCAAAATCCATTGCTTGTCATCAATTTAATTTGATGAAGGATAAGTATACAATATATCTTATTCTTATTTCCTCAAAGTGAGTAATCCCTTTTCTTCGGAGTTTGTTCTTGATGAATAAATTCTAGTTCCAAGTGTTCTCCATCTTTTCTTCTCCGGAGTTCAAATTTCCTCAGCCATTTCGTCGGAACCTCCATCTAAATCATCGCAAGGCTCATCTTATTCTTTCATCCTTCATTCTATCTCATCATCCTTTTGTTACCGGAGTTCTTCATGGTGGTTCTTCATGATTTAATTCATACTTCAAGTGTTCATCAAGATTCTTGTTGGCGGAGTTCAAGTATCTTTTCTTCTCGCGTCTCGAAGTGCAATTAATTCTCCGTATTCTTTTGAAGTGGAGTTTTGCATTTCTTCGTTCTTCTCAGCTATTCAATCTTTTCCGCTTGTGGTCGGAGATCACCTCATAATCTTGAGATGTTATCTATAAGTCCACAACAAGCTTATTCTTATCGTGGTTGGTTCTCTCAACAACTTCGTTCAATCCTTCCTTCTAAGTTCTTTCATTCAATTATTTCAATTCCTCCGAAGGCATTGCGTTGGTCATCTTGTCAACTGCCATCTCATTGGGTTAAGCTCATGTTCTATTCTTTCCTTGTTCAACCGGAGTGCTGCCTAAATCCTTTCAGTCTTATTCGTTTCTTATCATGTTCTAACCCGAGTGGTTTCTTAGTCTATCTGATTCCGTTAGCTTTCGATTCTCGTCATTCTCGTCGTTCCTCTCTTTTTCTCGAGTGCTCTCGATTCTTTGCTTCTTCTCTTCACTTCTTGTTTCACCTCATCCCTTTTCCCTTCCGTCTCGGTCCTAAGATCTTGGGACAAGATCTCTTGTTAGTGGAGGAGTGTTGTAATGCCCCGGATCCGATGCGCCAGGTGTCTGCCAGTTATTCGCCTTCGTTGCCATGTCATTTGCTCGTGTGTTGCATTTTGCCATGTCATCATCTGCATTTCATCTGCATGTTTTTCAAAACTTGCATTCGTTTGGGTTCTCTCGGTTCTCTTCGTTGTCCGTTCGGAGTCCGGACCATTCGCTCGTGCCCGTCGCCCCCTCTCAGACCTTGTTTCATGTGCGGGTGTTAAACTTTCTCGGAATGGACCGAGTGTTGCCAAGCGGCCTTGGTATACCACCGGTAGACCGCTTGTCAAGTTCCGTGCCATTTGGAGGTCGTTTGATACTCCAACGGTTAACCACGTAGCACGAAACCCCCCTTCTCTTTGCAGCCCAACACCCCTTCCAAAGTGGCCCAAAACCCAGCAAACCCCCCTCCATGCTCTCGGTCGTTCGATCAAGATCACGTGGCCGAAAACCGCTCCTCATTTGGACTCTCCTAGCTCCCAGAAACTATAAATATGTGTCCCCCCGGAATTTTCGCGGATGAATTCTCCCCCAAACCCTAGATCTCATCCCTCTCCGCGCCGGACACGTCCGCCCCCGGCCGGACGCGTCCGCCGCCGCCCCCGCGCCCAATCCGCCGCCGCCACGT
>NC_041383.1:665748894-665879119 GCF_002162155.2 Triticum dicoccoides | reverse complement strand
CGCCCGCCTCCACGCCTCCCGCCGGTGCCGCTCCACCGCGGGCACCGTCCCGCGCCGCCGCCAGGCCCGGCCGCGCCTCCCAGCGCTCGTCCCCACCGCCGTCCGCCTCCGCCCAGGCGACCGCCGCCGCTCCTCCCGGCTGGCGCCGCCCATGCCTCGCCACGGCCCTCCGGCCGCCATCACCGGTGCAGCCGCCGTCTGCCGCCGTCACCGTGGATCCGGTCGGGCCGGACCGGATCCGGCCGTCCCGCGCTCCCTCCGGCCTTCCCCGTCCTCGCCGGCGTCTTCTCCGGCCTCTCCCTCGCCGGCCCCATCTTCCTCCTCAACTCCGGCGAGAACTCCGGTCATCCTCGATTTCCGTGCAGATCCAAAGGTTGCCCCTGTTTTCACTAAGTCCCCGGTTATTTTTGACACTATCATGCCATGTTCATCGCACCGTATCTCTGCATCCGTAGCTCCGCTTTGTGCATGTAATATGTCAAATTGTTCGTCTCAACGAGTACTTCATTTCATTACATTGCATCATGTTCATTTGGGTCTATCTTGATGCTTGAATCATCATTGCAAGAGTGCTAGTTGATGTTGTCTGCTGGCTGTTAACAGAACATGCTTATTTGTCATTTTTGCCATGATTGATGTGTGCACCATATGTGGTTGATGTCTACATGTGTTTTGAACTATGCCATGTCTTCCTTACAGAGGTGCTTACCATGTATTTTTGTGATCAATGTGGTGACCAGCACAAGCATGCAAACTAGGCTTCGCGATGTTGCTGATTTTAGTCCCTGTTTTGCAGTTGTTTTGATGCCATGTAAACATGATGCTACAGAGAGATCCATGCATATTTTGAGATACTTCACTAAGGATGTTTTGAACATATGGTTGTTATCTATCCATTCATTCCCATGGTTGTAATTATGGAGTAGTCTAGCATGTCATTTTCGTGCTCTACTTTTGCTCCAAAATGTTTCCTGGCAGATTGTTTACATGTTATTCAATTTTGCCAAGGTTGTTGTAGTTGATTCTTGCATGCTATGAACTTGTTCTTACCTTGTTTAGCTTCATAAACATGTCTTCTTGTTGATGCTATGCTTATCTTGTCATGCAATGATTTGTGATGAGTGAATCAAGCTTGTTAAGTAGGGTACTTGCTGTTGCTGTTTTGCTAGGCTGAATCTGTTATTTCGTGATGCTATGTAAACCTGCTGCTACAAGTCATTCTATGCATAATCTGGAGATGTTCACTAAGGGTGTTTTGTTATACATGTTATGCTCTATCTATCCATGCCCCTGGTTGCAATTATAGCCTGATGTAGCTTGTTGTAATCTTGCTCCAAAGTTGCTAAATAATGTTGCTGTCATCCTGTTAACATTAAGTTCAGTTGTTACCATAATTGTTGCTAGTGTTCCATGCACCCTATGAACTTGCTATTGCCATGCTTAGCTTCACAAACATGTCTTCTTACTGTTGGTTCCCTGGCCATGTCATGTATTGCTCTGTGGTGAGTGGTACAAGCTCACCAACATGCCTTCATAATTCTGTTCCTGCCATGTATGAATCTGTAATATAACTTGCCATGTTTACATGGGTGCCATCATATCTTCTGGTCCTTTTTGGCTCATGGTCACTAAGGGACTTTTGTTCTATGCATTTAGTAGTATCATGCCATGCCTTTGTTTGCCATGATAAGTTCCTGTAACATGTTGTTTGATAGCTCTAAACATTGCAACCTGATGTTATTTCTGCAAAGTCTGAAACTGATATTATTTGCAATCTTGCCATGTGTGTTTGAGCATGTTCTATTAGTTTCTGGAGATAGCTCAGTGTTCATGTTTTGTTATGCTTTACCTGTACATCATGCCCATGTCTTTTGTTTTCATGTTGAGATGATGTAGCATATTGTTTTGATGCTTGCAATATGCCTAGTTGCTGTTTTGGACAGCTTGTCCTTTAAACTTGTTTCATGTGTGTGGGTTGCACCGTTGCTCCGTTTTGAGTGTGCTCTATATGAAACTTGCTTGATTTTGCATGTAGTTTCATATTATCATGTTGCATTCACGTTTTGAGGTGTTTGTTTGATGTTTGTATGCATTTTGCATCAATGCCATGTTCAACTTGTTTTGCTCATATCTTCTAGGCCGTAGCCCCGAACTAAATGAACTTTATATGTAACCTGACTAGAATCTCGTGTAGATCATCTTGGTGCATCTTAACTTGCTGTTTAACAACTTGAATATAAGGTTTATTAAGATCTGGACCAACTTCGAAATTTGCATATGAGGACTTACTGGAATTGTTATATGTTGTTCCCGGCCTCATTTAAACTTTCTTTGATGTGTTGCTCTTGTTTGCATCATCTCTTGCCATGAGTAGCTTCATGTAGTCTTGTTTTGCATCATACTTGTTTCTGCATCATGTCTTGTTTATGTGTGGTGTGTTTACTATGTTGTGTGCTTCTTCTCGATAGTTCCCGTTTCGTTGTGATCGTGATGATTCGTTCGTCTACGCTTGGTTCGTCTTTGTGGCTTCATCTTCTTCATGGACTCGTTCTTCTTCCTTGCGGGATTTCAGGCAAGATGACCGCTACCCTGGATCTCACTACTATCATTGCTATGCTAGTTGCTTCGTTCTATCGCTATGCTGCGTTACCTATCTTTTGCTCATCAAGACTCCCAAATTGCCATGAACCTCTAACCTTTGACACCCTTCCTAGCAAACCATTGCTTGGCTATGTTACCGCTTTGCTCAGCCCTCTTATAGCGTTTCTAGTTGCAGGGTGAAGTTGAAGATTGCTCCATGACGGACAGGATTATGTTGGGATATCACAATATCTCTTATATTATTAATGCATCTATATATTTGGTAAAGGGTGGAAGGCTCGGCCTTATGCCTGGTGTTTTGTTCCACTCTTGCCGCCCTAGTTTCCATCATACTGGTGTTATGTTCTCGGATTTTGCGTTCCTTACACGGTCGGGTGATTTATGGGACCCCCTTGACAGTTCGCTTTAAATAAAACTCCTCCAGCAAGGCCCAACCTTGGTTTTACCATTTGCCTCACCACCACCTATATTTCCCTTGGGAGTAATTAACCCAAGGGTCATCTTTATTTTAGCCCCCCCCCCCCGGGCCAGTGCTTGTCTAAGTGTTGGTCCGAACCGGGCAGACTGCGGGGCCACCTCGGGGCAACTCGAGGGCTGGTTTTACTCGTAGGCTGACCTATCCGGTGTTGCCCTGAGAACGAGATATGTGCAGCTCCTATCGGGATTGTCGGTGCATCGGGCGGTCTTGCCGGTCTTGTTTTTACCATTGTCGAAATGTCTTGTAAACCGGGATTCCGAGTCTGATCGGGTCTTCCTGGGAGAAGGTATATCCTTCATTGATCGCGAGAGCTTATCATGGGCTAAGTTGGGACACCCCTGCAGGGTATAATCTTTCGAAATCCGTGCCTGCGGTTATAGGCAGATGGGAATTTGTTAATGTCCGGTTGTAGATAACTTGACACCTGATCCGAATTAAAACGCATCAACCGTGTTTGTAGCCGTGATGGTCTCTTGTCGGTGGAGTACGGGAAGTGAACACGGTCTTTGGGTTATGTTTGACGTAAGTAGGAGTTCAGGATCACTTCTTGATCATTGCTAGCTTCATGACCGTTCCTTTTGCTCTCTTCTCACTCTTATTTGCATATGTTAGCCACCATATATGCTTAGTCGCTGCTGCAACCTCACCACTTTACCCCTTCCTTTCCCATTAAGCTTTGCTAGTCTTGATACCCATGGTAATGGGATTGTTGAGTCCTCGTGGCTCACAGATTACTACAACAACAGTTGCAGGTACAGGTTTTGCGATGATCATGACGCGAGAGTGATGTTTGCTTGTTTCGGAGTTCTTCTTCTGCTTCTTCTTCGATCAGGGGATAGGTTCCAGGTCGGCAGCCTGGGCTAGCAAGGTGGATGTCGTTTGAGTTTCTGTTTGTGTTTCATCCGTAGACGGATGATGCTCTTATGTATTGTGATGTTGTATTTGTGTGGCATTGTATGCCTCTTGTATGTATCCCCATCTATTATGTAATGTTGATGTAATGATATCCACCTTGCAAAAGCGCTTCAATATGCGGGTCTATCCTTGGTGGGACCTTCGAGTTCCTTTTGGATAGGGTCGCATATTGGGCGTGACAGGTGGTCCCTTCGATCAAAAGTGATTGGGCAGGAGGACCATGGGTTGAACTTTGGGGCGACTGGCTCCAACGCATATACGTCCCTGAGTGCACGCTTCCGTTCCCTTTTGGGGATATGGGTTGCGTATATCATGTTCACCGTCCGCACTTGTGGGGGAAAGCCCTTCTATCCCCTATTGTTCGGCGGCCGGAGCTCCTCCTCGTCATCGCTATGCAGCCCCTTGTCTCTATTTTCAGCACTTAACTTGCCTGCCTACTTGAACACCCAACAATCCCTGTTGGTGTGATTGGCTGGTTTTTCGGGGGTGCCGTGTATCTGGAATGAGCGATCGAGTATTCGGTCCAAACTGGACGGGCCCGGAGTACTTCTTTTGAATGGCTTTTTTCGCTGACCGGGGTTTAGAGCCTCGGAATCTGGCATTAACTGGCGTATCCTCAGCATTGTCGCCATTAATGCGGCGCTTGTGTTTGTTGCGACGTGACCTGCCATTGTTGTCCTTGGTATCCGAATTACCAGGGCTCTTGGTCATGTTATTACTACGAGCTAGCCAGCTGTCTTTTCCCGCGCAAAAGCGGGTCATGAGTGTTGTGAGGGCTGCCATGGATTTCGGATTTTCCTGTCCTCGGTGCCGGGCAAGACATTCGTCACGGATGTTATGCTTGAAGGCTACGAGGGCCTCTGCGTCCAGACAGTCGACTATTTGATTTTTCTTAGTTAGGAACCGTGTCCAGAATTTTCTGGCCGATTCCTCTGGCTGCTGAATGATGTGGCTTAGGTCATCGGCGTCTGGTGGTCGCACATAGGTGCCGTGGAAATTGTCGAGGAATGCGGCTTCCAGGTCTTCCCAGCAACCAATTGACTCTGCTGGCAAGCTGTTGAGCCAATGCCGAGCTGGTCCTTTAAGCTTGAGTGGGAGGTATTCGATAGCGTGTAGATCATCACCGCGGGCCATGTGGATATAAAGGAGATAGTCCTCGATCCATACCGCAGGATTTGTTGTGCCATCGTATGATTCGATGTTTACGGGTTTAAAACCCTCAGGGATTTGATGATCCATTACTTCATCTGTGAAGCATAGTGGGTGTGCGGCGCCTCTCTACTGGGCTATATCACGTCGTAGCTCAAATGAGCTTTGTCTGCTGTGTTCGGCCTGGCCGTATTTTCCATATCCGGCATGACGGTTATCGTTACGTGCCGTGGGGCACCCACGCGATCCGTAGATCGATCTTGTTTGCCTTGCCTTTTCCTCCAATATGTCTTGCAGGTCTGGCGCATATCCCCGTGCCTTGGTATTTTTTGAGCGACGCCCGGGTGTGGCTTGAGTGGATGGCCGAGAGGCCTCTCTGTCGCGGCCACAAGGTGGCCGGTCGGCCGCTTCGTGCGCTGGTGATGTAGGTTTAGGTGCTTCCTCCTCTAATCGGGGTAGCAGCCTGCGCTTTGGGTAGCTCTTGGAGGGGCGTTCAAGTTCGTACTCTTCGGCCGCAAGGACTTCAGTCCATCTGTCGGCTAGCAAGTCTTGGTCAGCCCTAAGCTGATGCTGTTTTTTCTTGAGGCTGCTCGTCGTGGCCATAAGCCTGCGTTTGAAACGCTCTTGTTCGACGGGATCCTTAGGCACGACAAATTCGTCGTCGTCGAGGCTTGCCTCGTCTTCGGAGGGAGGCATGTAGTTATCGTCCTCTACCTCTCTGTATTCCGCTCTCTCATGAGGGCTGGCTTCTCCATCCTCTTGTGCTGAATCTTGCTGGAGGAGGTTCTCTTCGGCACTGTCCGGGGTGTTATTATCTCCCGTGCCGGAATCACCGTTTTTGCTTTGGCGGGATTTAGAGCGGCGCCGCTGATGCCGGCGCTTAGGCTGCTTCTTGGAGGGGTCATCCTCCGTTGTTCCGTCGCCATTCCCTTATTTTGGGGTGTCCACCATGTATATGTCGTATGACGAGGTGGCCTTCCAGTGCCCTATAGGCGCTGGTTCTTGGTCGTCTCCTTCATTGGCGTCCATACCGTTGATTTCTTCGGAGTCGAAGTCAAGCATGTCGGTTAAATCATTGACAGTGGCTACGAAGTGGGTGGTGGGTGGGCTTTGAATTTCTTCATCGTCCGCATCCCAACCTTGTTGACCATAGTCCGACCAGGGCTCTCCTGATAAAGAGAGAGACTTTAGTGAATTCAGAATGTCGTCGAAGGGCGAGTGCTGAAAGATGTCCGCGGCGGCAAACTCCATGATCGGCGCCCAATCGGGTTCGATCGGCAGGGGCGTGGGAGGTTCGGAGTCCGGATAGGAGTCCGGCACCTTGGAGTAACGAGCTTCGTAAAGGACAAGGCTGGTTTTCGGCTTGATCACCATAGGGATTGCAGCCCCCGAGGCGGTGTCCAGTGACCCATCCTCGATTGGCGTAGTCGGCTTCGAGTTGAGGGTCGGAGCGGACGCTGGGGCGGCCTCCTGGGCACTGTTCGGCGGCAGATCTAGATCATGCCCATCGTGACAGTGCGGTGCGCCCGGCTGTGGCTCGAATCCGTCGAAGATCAAGTCTCCGCGAATGTCAGCCATGTAGTTCAAACTTCCAAATCTGACCTGATGGCCACGTGCGTAGCTTTCGATCTGCTCCATATGGCCAAGCGAATTGGCCCGTAGTGCAAAGCCGCCGAATACGAAGATCTGTCCGGGGAGAAAAGTCTCACCCTGGACCGCTTCGTTGTTGATGATCGGAGGAGCCATCGGGCCTAAAGATGACGACACAGAGGAACTCTCAATGAAAGCACCAATGTCGGTGTCAAAACCGGCGGATCTCGGGTAGGGCGTCCCGAACTGTGTGTCTAGGCGGATGGTAACAGGAGACAAGGGACACGATGTTTTTACCCAGGTTCGGGCCCTCTTGATGGAGGTAAAACCCTACTCCTGCTTGATTAATATTGATGATAGGGGTAGTACAAGAGTAGATCTACCACGAGATCAGAGAGGCTAAACCCTAGAAGCTAGCCTATGGTATGATTGTTGTTCGTCCTACGGACTAAAACCCTCCGGTTTATATAGACACCGGAGAGGGCTAGGGTTACACAGAGTCGGTTACAAGGGGATGAGATCTACATATCCGTATCGCCAAGCTTGCCTTCCATGCCAAGGAAAGTCCCATCCGAACACGTGACGAAGTCTTCAATCTTGTATCTTCATAGTCCAGGAGTCCAGCCAAAGGTTATAGTCCGGCTATCCGGACACCCCTAATCTAGGACTCCCTCAATCATTAACACACCATCTATTACCTTTTGGAAAGTGGTGTCTCTTAGATTGGTTAGGTGTCACTTGGGAGCCTCCGACAAGATTGTGGAGTGAACTAAGGAGTTTGTAAGGCAAGGAGATCGCCTACTTCATGAAGATCTACCCTAGTGAGGGAAGTCCTTCGTGGGCGATGGCCATGGTGGGATAGACAAGGTTGCTTCTTCGTGGACCCTTTGAAAGTGCAACTATCCCTAGGTGGTTTTGGTAATTCCTAACAACATATAGCTCATTGAGCTAATACTATTCCAAGATAAGTATTTTAGGAAAGCTCAACGAATGGCATGGCATGGATGAGAAAAGTGGACCCCTCAAAATGCTTAGGATAAAAGGATTGGCTCAAGCTTCAAGCTCAAGACTCTACATTTTATATTTTAGTGATCCAAGATCACATTGAGTCTATAGGAAAGCCAATACTATCAAGGAGGGATGAGGTGTTGCTTAATGAGTTTCTTGCTTCATAGTGCTTAGTGATATGCTCCAAAACCCTCAACTGCTTTCTCACATCCACATATGACCTAAACCTAAAGTCTAACTCGGCCCCACCGATTCTTTCTATCCGGCGCCACCGAGTTCAGATGTCATAGCCACTACCACAAACCCTAGGCAAATCGGTCTTACCGATAGGGATCTCGGTCTCATCGAGATGGGATTGTAATCTCTCTATTTCCCTTCGTAATGTTTCGGTACCACCAAGATGAGCGATCGGTCCCACCGAGATTGCAATGTAAACTCTCTGTTTCCCTTTCATAACATTTCGGTCCCACCAAAATGAGCGAACCGGTCCCACCGAGTTTACCTCACCAACTCTCTGGTTAGCTTATTACCAGAATCAGTCTCACCGAGTTTGTGTAATCGGTCTCACCAAGATTACGTTGTGCCCTAACCCTAACCATATCGGTCCTACCGAGTTGCATGTCGGTCCCACCGAAAATCCTAACGGTCACTAGGTTTACTGAATCGGTCAGACCAAGTTTCTCAATTCGGTCCTACCGGGATTGGTAAATTGTGTGTAATGTTTAGATTTTGTGTGGAGGCTATATATACCCCTCCACCTCCTCTTCATTCGTGGAGAGAGCCATCAGAACAAACCTACACTTCCAACTTACCATTTCTGAGAGAGATCCACCTACTCATGTGTTGAGACCAAGATATTCCATTCCTACCATATGAATCTTGATCTCTAGCCTTCCCCAAGTTGCTTTCCACTCAAATCTTCTTTCCACCAAATCCAAATCCTGTGAGAGAGAGTTGAGTGTTGGGGAGACTATCATTTGAATCACAAGAGCAAGGAGTTCATCATCAACACACCATTTTCTACTTCTTTGAGAGTGGTGTCTCCTAGATTGGCTAGGTGTCACTTAGGAGCCTCCGACAAGATTGTGGAGTTGAACCAAGGAGTTTGTAAGGGCAAGGAGATCGCCTACTTCGTGAAGATCTACCGCTAGTGAGGCAAGTCCTTCGTGGGCGACGGCCATGGTGGGATAGAAGAGGTTGCTTCATCATGGACCCTTCTTGGGTGGAACCCTCTATGGACTCGCGCAGGCGTTACCCTTCATGGGTTGAAGTCTCCATCAACGTGGATGTATGATAGCACCACCTATCGGAACCACGGCTCAAAAATCACCGTGTCTCCAAATTGCGTTTGAATTCTCCAAACCCTTCCCTTTACATTCTTGCAAGTTGCATGCTTTATTTTCCGCTTCTCATATACTCTTTGCATGCTTGCTTGAATAGTGTTAAGATTGCTTGACTTGTGCTAAGTTTGCTAAAATCTGCCAAAGACTAAAATTTGGAAAAGGTTAAGTTTTTATTTGGTCAAGTAATCTAATCACCCCCCCTGTAGACATACTTCAAGGTCCTACAAGTGGTATCAGAGCTTTGGTCTCCATTTGCTTTGATTTCCATAGCTTTTGTTGGTCATAGCCTTGGTTTCACAACCTAGGAGAGTATGGTGTCTAGCGAGGGAAACTACCACCGTAGAGGTCCTTACTTTGATGGTACTAATTTTGCTAGTTGGAAGCATAAGATGAAAATGCATATTCTCGGACATAACCCCGCCGTTTGGGCTATTGTGTATATTGGCTTGCAAGGTGAATTCTTTGATGGGAGAGAACCAAACCGTGAAGCTAGCGCAGATGAGTTGAAGATGCTGCAATACAACGCTCAAGCTTGTGATATCCTCTTCAACGGATTGTGCCCCGAAGAATTCAACAAAATCAGCCATCTTGAGAATGCAAAGGAAATTTGGGACACTTTGATTTATATGCATGAAGGTACGGACTCCGTCAAGGAATCCAAATTGGATGTGCTTCAAAGTCAACTTGACAAGTTCAAGATGAAGGATGGTGAAGGCATTGCTGAAATGTACTCTAGGCTTGCTCTCATCACAAATGAGATTGCTGGCTTAGGAAGTGAAGAGATGACTGACAAATTCATCATCAAGAAGATCCTAAGAGCCTTGGATGGAAAATATGATACCGTGTGCACATTCATCCAAATGATGCCCAATTACAAGAATCTCAAGCCAACGGAGGTCATTGGAAGAATTGTTGCTCATGAGATGTCACTCAAGGATAAGGAGGAGCTGCACAACAAGTCAAGGGGTGCTTACGAAGCCTCATGTGAAGCTCCCACATCATCAAGTGAGAAACAAACCTTCAATGAGTAATTGAGCCTAATTGTGAAGAACTTCAACAAATTTTACAAGAGTAGAAGCAAGGAAAAAATTCCAAGTCAAGGTCCTACAATGACAAAAGATCTTCCAGTCGAGAGCGAAATTGCTACAATTGTGGAAGACCCGGACACTATTCCAATGAGTGTACGGCTCCCTACAAAAGAATAGAAGAATCACCTAAGAGGAGAAGTAGAAGAGGAGAATCACCGCCAAGAGAGAGAAGGAGTAGAGATGATCGTTATGAATGAATAACATCCCGGAGAAGCAAGGATTCGAAAAGGAAGGACAAGTCATCAAGGAGCTACACAAAACGAAGACATCAAGCTCATGTTGGTGAATGGGTATCCGGTTCCGACTCTGAACATCACTCCGAGAGAAGCTATCTCTCCGACTCTGAACATACTCAAGATGAAGGTGTTGTCGGTCTAGCACTTGTGTCAACCAACTCCCACGACATATTTGATTCACCAAATGAAGGACTTGGAAGATGCTTCATGGCTAAAGGCCGAAAGGTAACACACCCCGAGTATGTTGATTTCAATAGTTATGAAGATGACTTGCTAGGTGATGATGATTTACTTATTGACAACTCTAGTGATGAATACTATGATGAAACGTCAATTAATCATGCTAATCAAGATAAAATGAATGACGAAGATAAGGAGAAAATTGAGCTCCTAACTAAAGAATTAAACACTCTTAAGTTAGCTCATGAAACTATCTTAGGGGATCATCGAGAACTTTTAAGGACTCATGAGAAGTTACGCTTTGAAAAGCTCAACCTTGAGCAAGAGCATGAGTTCTTAAAGGCAATCAATGATGATCTTTGCAATAAAAGTTCTTCTTACATTGCCAAGCGTTTACTCTTATCTACTTACATGCCACAAGTTAAGTCTAGTAATAATAGTAATAAAGATTCTTCTTCTAGTAGTAACAATAATCATGCTAAATCCAATGTTGTTGCTTCTAGTAGTTCTCTTGATTCCATTAATGATTCTCTTAGCCAAGTTACACTTGAGCAAGAAAATAGTTTATTGAAAGGAATTATAGAGAAAGGTGTTTACAAGAGCCTTGCCAGGATTAAGCAATTCGAGGAAATTGTACGCAAGCAAGGAAGGTACCGGAAGAACCAAGGTGTTGGTTTTGAACGAAAGTTCAATGCCAATGGAGTTGAGTGGGAAGAAGATCAATACCCCAAGACAAAGTTTGTTCCTCAACAAGAGAAGTATGATCCTACTTCCTTCAAAGGACACAAGCTCAAGATGATCTTCCACCTCAAGACCACAAGCAAAAAGGCAAGGATGAGCTTCAAGAGGAGATTGATGCATTTGAAGAAGCTCCCAAGGCCTTGGTCAAGTGGGTTCCCAAGACTACGTCAAGTTCTACTTCATCAAGTACGACTACAACTCCAAGGATTCCCATCAACATGGTGTGGATCCCAAAGAAGAAGAAATAGAGAGTTCTTGAGGGTGACTCCGACAACATTCTTCACTCACATCATTTTGGCAAGGACAAGTGCAATCAACTTCCACATTTTGCACTAGTTCAAGGAGTCACAAACCCTCTTGTTGGTAAGACAAGGGACAAGGTAACCTAATTCTTTCATAGAAATCATCTTGTGTGTGCATCACTCCATGTCTATGGATATCCTTGTTTGTTCCTTGTGGGACTAACCCGTATAGGTATTGAAAGTGCAACTCACTCCAAAGGATTGCTCCAAATGATCTACATCAACATTGAGCATCCACATCTTCAACACCTACATGAAGTCATCATCGACAAAACCCAAGGTTAGTTCATCCATCTAAGGGGGGATCTCACATCTAGGGGGAGCTTTACTCTAAGAATTGAGCTAAAGCAACTCTAATGGTGTGAACACATCAATGCTTTATGTAAAAGTGGTAGCCTCACTTGAGCTTAAACGATGAGTATGACCTATGATCAAATGTTCTCATTTGACTCCTAAGTCAATATACTCATATATAGATGACCTAGTCATCGCCAATTGCTTGATAGATGCTAGAATTGGTTGTGCATGCTTTGCCACATATTTCATTCATCATTTTATTGTGTGAGCATGTTGGTTGCATATTTTACTCATTCGAGGACATCCACTTGTAGTTTTGCTTGTTTGGCTTCTTTTTCTGTTGGCCAAGTGGATGGACAAGAATGCCTAAGAACCTTCTCTAGCTATCTATGCTTTTCTTGTCTCAAACTCTATTCATGCTACATCACAAAATGTGATCAAGTCAGATTCGAACCACTGTGTGAGGAGCACTCGGAGTCCCCGATTCGTCATGGACTTAAAATTCCAAAAACTTCTTTGTGTGTTTCGGTCTGACCGATTCTTCCATTTTGGTCATACTGAGATCACTAAGTCGATCTAGGTTTTCAATCTCGGTGCAACCGATTTGAACATTTCGGTCTCACCGAGTTGCAGTAACTGCCTGCAGTTATGCATCTCGGTGCCACCGAGTTGTTCCACTCAGACACACCGACAGGGTCGGGCTATATATACCCACGGGCAAAATTTTGGAAAATTTCTCCGAGCACTTTCACCCGCGCTCAGCCCACTCTGCCTCTAGGGTCTCTGGATCGTTCTCCTCGTCGCCAGCCGCCTCCCGCCGCTGGTCTTCGCCGCCGTCAACGGGAATCAACACCACCGTTGCCGCCGTAGCAAGTCCATCGCCGAGCTAGGGTATGGACTTGATCACTGTGCTATCCCTATATGATTCCTAGCACATTGTGTTCGCCATGAATCTTGCCACGATTTTTTTTTTGAAACTATCTCATCTAGTCAAAACAATTCGTAGATTAGGTTTGGATTGAAAATTTAGGGTTAGGTTTCCGCCGAAACCATCTCGGACCCACCGAGTTGTAGAAATCGGTTCCACCGATTTGGCCAAGGCCATTGCACATGTAATTCTCGGTCTGACCGAGAATTGCAAATCGGTGTGACCGAATTCAGAACTTTGTGGAACCCTAGCAGTCTTGGTGCCACCGAACTGTGACTCGGTCTGACCGAGTTCACTAGTTTAGGTTCCTAAAGCTACTTCGGTATCACCGAGTTTACAAATTGGTTGATCCGAAATGCTTTTTGTAGAAAACTAAAACTAAGTTTTTAATTCAATCTTTTGCAAAAACCTCTGAGTTTGTGTGATGCTCATCCCCTCTATCTCAACTATATCTATTCACAGGGTCAGCAGTCAGTGTTTGCAACATATATGATCGGAGTGACAGCCAGAACAGGGAAGAGGAGCAGGTTCCTATGAGTGAGGGCACTAGTACCTCTAGTTCCTCAGATGATGGCAGCAGGAGAACCCCAAGCAACTTACCCAAAGCTGCCACCAGGAACAGGAAGAAGAAAACTTCAGACTCAGAGGATGAAGACTATGTGGCAGAAGATGATGAAGCCACATCCAGGAAAGTGCTCAAGAAGGAATATGGCACTGCTGCAGCCACCAAGCCAGGACTGAACAGGAAAGTCCCTGCCAAGAGGACTCCTATGCTGAAAGTCAGAGCATCAACTCAGGAAACTGAGAGATCAGAACCCAAGGAGCCAGAAGTGATTGAAAAGAAGAGGAAGGAAAGGGTCAAGAAGACCATGGCCAGGGTTGTTGTAAAGCCTTCCATGATGGAAGAGGAAGAAGAAGAAGCTGCTGCACCAGCTCCCAAAGCTCAGAAGCTCATGGGTGATGCCATCAGATCAGGGGCTGCTTTGTCAAAGCCCAAAGAAGCACCTAAGTCTGCTTCCAAGCCCAAGACTGCACCAAAGAGGAGTACTAGGAACATCCCAGCTGCTAAAAAGAACAAGGCCCCAGTGCCTGAAGTTGTTGTTAAAGAGGAAGAAGATGAAGAGCATGTTCTGAGAAAGTTGAAGCCTAAAATTCCAGATCATAATGATGCTCATCCTATTGCTGAGAACATGAAGCTGAGAAAGGATGCATGACTCAGATAGTGGAGGTTGACTGATCCTTATGCAGTCAGGAGGAGAACTGCTGTGGACTATAGGTTCCATACAAAGGAACAACAGGATTTCTATGACACAGTGCTGCTGGACAAGAAACCAATAGTATGTGACATGAGATGGGTGGACTGGAAATACATCAAGGAAAATGAAGAACACTATCCTGGTGTGCATGACAGTTTCAAGGGTTGTGGAGTGGATGACTTTGTTGGGCAGAAGCTCACTCAGTGGAATGATGAGCTAATAATGCAATTCTACTCCACAACACACTTTTATCCAGATGACAGGATAGTATGGATGTCTGAAGGTACAAGGTACCAGTCTACTATTGAAGAATGGGCCAATCTGATCAATTCACCAAAGGAGAAAGAGGATGACTTGGATGTCTATGCCAAGAAGAAGATGGATCACAACACTATGGCACATATGTACAAGGAGATCCCAGATGCTGCTGTTGAAACACACAAGTTTGGATCTATACATTTCCTTCTGTCAGGACTACCAACCATCAACTGGATCCTCAGGCACACACTTTTGCCCAAGTCAGGTGATCATAACATGATCAGAGGCCATGCTATAAATCTGCTACACTTGTTTGATGTGCCTCAAAAGTTCAAGGTCATGAGCCTCATTGTTGAAACTATCAAGAGGGCAGCTGAAGACTAGAAGAGAAGCTGTGGGTATGCCCCACAGATCCAGGAGCTGATTAACTCCAAGATGGGCACTGGCACATACTTGTTGGACAAGGATCACATGCCTATCTATCCAGATTTTAAGGACAACCAAGTGGTTATGGATGAAGATGAACCATCTTCTATGCAAGCACAAGCAAAGAAGGAGAAGGCAAGGACTGAGAAGGCTGCCAAGATGCCAACATTTGATGAGGCATCTGAGTACTTCCTGAAGAGCAAGCAAGATCAGCTTGGCTACTTGATAGCATCCACTCTAAGGATTGAGAAAGGGTTGGCCACCCTGACTCAAAACCAGGAGAGCCTGGAGAGGATCATGGAGCAGAAGTTCTATGACTTGGATGTGAAGGTAACTGAGATCCAGTCTGTTGTTGAGCGACTCCAGGATGACATGCATGAGAGGAAGGGAACGACAACTACTGAGGCATTTTCTAGAGTGCCTAGAGCTCAGAGATCAGATGCAGTGCCTGTGACAGACACAAGAGCAACTTCATCTGCACCGGCTACAGCTTCAGTGCCACCAGCTCCAGCATCTACTCCACTAGCTCCAACTTCATCAACTGATGCCTTCGTCCTTGGAGTCATATCTACACCACCACATCAAGACCAAGCCTGAGAGACGACATAGAACTATGCGTTTTTCTAGGAGCTTTTTGGTAACTTGTTACCAAAGGGGGAGAAAAATGTATAGATCATAGGCTTCGAGAGAGAGAGAGAGTTTGCTTTTGTTCTCTCTTGTTTTGTGGTTGAACTTTGTTTGCTTTCGCTTGTTTGAGATACTTTATTGCCTGTGTGATACTATGATGATCATGTGTTTGATCATAGGCTACATTAATGCTTGTTGGATGACATTATTCTTTTATCTCTATATGATCATTCACTTTGCTTGGTGATGAGTGCACGTATTTTGATTATTATCATTTTGAGCGCTCCACCAAGATGTATGTGACATGGGAGAGTAACTCATGAACCTAACTCTATGTGCATTTGCAGTCCAAAGAAAATATGAAACTATGCACAAATTTAGGGGGAGCTCTCACATTTCACATACTTCTCAAAGCGACAATGTTTTTCAATCTTATTATCATTTGTTGAAGCTTTGATCTATACGTTGTCATCAATTACCAAAAAGGGGGAGATTGAGAGTGCAAATATCCCTAGGTGGTTTTGGTAATTACTAACAACATATAGCTCATTGAGCTAATACTATTCCAAGATAAATATTTCGGGAAAGCTCAATGAATGGCATGGCATGGATGAGAAAAGTGGACCCCTCAAAATGCTTAGGATAAAAGGATTGGCTCAAGCTTCAAGCTCAAGACTCTACATTTTATATTTTAGTGATCCAAGATCACATTGAGTCTATAGGAAAAGCCAATACTATCAAGGAGGGATGAGGTGTTGCTTAATGAGGTTCTTGCTTCATAGTGCTTAGTGATATGCTCCAAAACCCTCAACTACTTCCTCACATCCACATATGACCTAAACCTAAAGTCCAACTCAGCCCCACCGATTCTTTCTATCCGGCGCCACCGAGTTCAGATGTCATAGCCACTACCACAAACCCTAGGCAAATCGGTCTTACCGTTAGGGATCTCGGTCTCACCGAGATGGGATTGTAATCTCTTTGTTTCCCTTCGTAACGTTCCGGTACCACTGAGATGAGCGATCGGTCCTACCGATATTGCAATGTAAACTCTCTGTTTCCCTTTCGTAACATTTCGGTCCCACCGAAACGAGTGAACCGGTCACACCGAGTTTATCTGACCAACTCTCTGGTTAGCTTATTACCAAAATCGGTCTCACCGAGTTTGTGTAATCGGTCTCACCGATATTATGTTATGACCTAACCCTAACCATATTGGTCCTACCGGGTTGCATGTCGGTCCCACTGAAAATCCTAACGGTCACTAGGTTTACTGAATCGGTCAGACCGAGTTTCTCAATTCAGTCCTACAGAGATTGGTAAATTGTGTGTAACGGTTAGATTTTGTGTGGAGGCTATATATACCCCTCCACCTCCTCTTCATTCATGGAGAGAACCATCAAAACAAACCTACACTTCCAACTTACCATTTCTGAGAGAGAACCACCTACTCATGTATTGAGACCAAGATATTCCATTCCTACCATATGAATCTTGATCTCTAGCCTTCCCCAAGTTGCTTTCCACTCAAATCTTCTTTCCACCAAATCCAAATCCTGTGAAAGAGAGTTGAGTGTTGGGGAGACTATCATTTGAAGCACAAGAGCAAGGAGTTCATCATCAACACACCATTTGTTACTTCTTGGAGAGTGGTGTCTCCTAGATTGGCTAGGTGTCACTTGGGAGCCTCCGAAAAGATTGTGGAGTTGAACCAAGGAGTTTGTAAGGGCAAGGAGATCGCCTACTTCGTGAAGATCTACCGCTAGTGAGGCAAGTCCTTCGTGGGCGACGGCCATGGTGGGATAGACAAGGTTGCTTCTTCATGGACCCTTCTTAGGTGGAGCCCTCCATGGACTCGCACAACCGTTACCCTTCGTGGGTTGAAGTCTCCATCAACGTGGATGTACGATAGCACCACCTATCGGAACCACGGCTCAAAAATCACCATGTCTCCAAATTGTGTTTCAATTCTCCAAACCCTTCCCTTTACATTCTTGCAAGTTGCATGCTTTATTTTCCGCTGCTCATATACTCTTTGCATGCTTGCTTGAATTGTGTTAAGATTGCTTGACTTGTGCTAAGTTTGCTAAAATCTGCCAAAGACTAAAATTGGGAAAGGTTAAGTTTTTATTTGGTCAAGTAGTCTAATCACCCCCCCCCCCTCTAGAAATACTTCAAGGTCCTACACCCTTCGTGGGTGGAGCCCTCCGTGGACTCGCGCAACCGTTACCCTTCGTGGGTTAAAGTCTCCATCAATGTAGATGTACGATAGCACCACCTATCAGAACCACGACAAAAACATCTGTGTCCCCTATTGCGTTTGCACTCTCCAAACCCTTCCCTTTACATTCTTGCAAGTTGCATGCTTTACTTTCCGTTGCTCATATACTCTTTGCATGCTTGCTTGAATTGTGTTAAGATTGCTTGACTTGTGCTAAGTTGTTAAAATCTGCCAAGAACTAAAATTGGGAAAAGGTTAAGTTTTTATTTGGTCAAGTAGTCTAATCACCCGACCTCTAGATATACTTTTAATCCTGCAATTGGTATCAGAGATTTGGTCTCCATTTGCCTTGATTTCCATAGCTTTTGGTGATCATAGCCTTGGTTTCACAACCTAGCAGAGTATGGCGTCTAGTGAGGGAAATTACCACCGTAGAGGTCCTTACTTTGATGGTACTAATTTTGCTAGTTGGAAGCATAAGATGAAAATGCATATTCTTGGACATAACCCCGCTGTTTGGGCTATTGTTTGTATTGGCTTGCAAGGTGAATTCTTCGAAGGGAGAGAACTGAACCGTGAAGCTACCGCGGAAGAGTTGAAGATGTTGCAATACAACGCTCAAGCTTGTGATATCCTCTTCAACAGATTGTGCCCCAAAGAATTCAACAAAATCAGCCGCCTTGAGAATGCGAAGGAAATTTGGGATACTTTGATTGACATGCACGAAGGTACCGATTCCATCAAGGAATCCAAATTGGATGTGCTTGAAACTCAACTTGACAAGTTCAAAATGAAGGATGGTGAAGGTGTCGCTGAAATGTACTCTAGGCTTGCTCTCATTACAAATGAGATTGCCGTCTTAGGAAGTGAAGAGATGACCGACAAATTCATCATCAAGAAGATCCTAAGAGCCTTGGATGGAAACTATGATACCGTGTGCACATTGATCCAAATGATGCCCAATTACAAAGATCTCAAGCCAACGAAAGTCATTGGAAGAATTGTTACTCATGAGATGTCACTCAAGGATAAGGAGGAGCTTCACAACAAGTCAAGTGGTGCTTACAAAGCCTCATGTGCTTCTCCTACATCATCAAGTGAGAAACAAACCTTCAATGAGGAATTGAGCCTAATGGTGAAAAACCTCAACAAGTTCTACAAGAGTAGAAGCAAAGAAAGGAGTTCCAAGTCAAGGTCCTACAATGACAAAAGATCTTCGAGTCATGAACATAATTTCTACAATTGTGGAAGACCCAGACACTATTCCAATGAGTTCTACAAGATTCACCCAAAAAAGAAGTAGAAGATAAGAATCACCACCAAGAGAGAGGAGGAGTAGAGATGATCATCATGAACGAAGAACATCCCAGAGAAGCAAGGATTCAGAAAGGAAGGACAAATCATCAAAGAGCTACACAAAACTAAGACATCAAGCTCATGTTGGTGAATGGGTATTCGGCTCCGACTCCGACAATCACTCCGAGAGAAGCTATCACTCCGACTCCGAATATACTCAAGATAAAGGTGTTGCCGGTCTAGCACTTGTGTCAACCAACTCCTACGACATATTTGACTCACCAAATGAAGGAATTGGAAGATGCTTCATGGCTAAAGGCCCAAAGGTATCACACCCCAAGTATGTTGATTTCAATAGTGATGAAGATGACTTGTTAGGTGATGATGATTTACTTATTGACAACTCTAGTGATGAATACTATGATGAAACGTCAATTAGTCATGCTAATCAAGATAAAAGGAATGACAATGATAAGGAGAAGATTGACGGCCTAACTAAAGAACTAAACACTCTTAATTTAGCTCATGAAACTATCTTGGAAGATCATCGAGAACTTTTAAAGACTCATGAGAAGTTACACTTTGAAAAGCTCAACCTTGAGCAAGAGCATGAGTTCTTAAAGGCAATCAATGATGATCTTTGCAAGAAAAGTTCTTATTACATTGCCAAGCATTTACTCTTATCTACTTACATGCCACAAGTCAAGTCTAGTAACAAGAGTAAGAAAGATTCTTCTTCTAGTAGTAACAATAATCATGCTAAAACCAATGTTGTTGCTTCTAGTAGTTCTCTTGATTCCACTAATAATTCACTTAACCAAGTTACACTTGAGCAAGAAAGTAGCTTATTGAAGGGAATTATAGAGAAGGGTGTCTACAAGAGCCTTGTCGGGAGTAAGCAATTTGAGGAAATTGTACGCAAGCAAGGAAGGCACCGGAAGAATCAAGGTGTTGGTTTTGAACGAAAGTTCAATGCCAATGGAGTTGAGTGGGAAGAAGATCAATACCCCAAGACAAATTTTTTTCCCCAACAAGAGAAGTATGATCCTACTTCTTTCCAAGGGACATAAGCTCAAGATGATCTTCCACCACAAGACCACAAGCAAAAATGCAAGGACAAGCTTCAAGAGGAGATTGATACATTTGAAGAAGCTCCCAAAGCCGTGGTCAAGTGGGTTCCCAAGACTACCTCAAGCTCTACTTCATCAAGTTCCACTACTACCCCAAGGATTCCCATCAAGATGATGTGGATCCCAAAGAAGAATAACTAGAGAGTTCTTGATGGTGACTCCACCAATATACTTCACTCATATCATTTTGGCAAGGGCAAGTGCAATCAACTTCCACATTTTGCACTAGTTCAAGGAGTCACAAACCCTCTTGTTGGTAAGACAAGGGATAAGGTAACCTAATGCTTTCATGGACATCATCTTGTCTGTGCATCACTCTATGTCTATGGATATTCTTGCTTGTTCCTTGTGGGACTAACCCGTGTAGGTATTGAAAGTGCAACTCACTCCAATGGATTTCTCCAAATGATCAACAACATTGAGCATCAACATCTTGAACACCTACATGAAGTCATCATCGACAAAACCCAAGGTTAGTTCATCCCTCTTAGGGGGGGATCTCACATCTAGGGGGAGATTTACTCTAAAGAATTGAGCTAAAGCAACTCTAATGGTGTGAACACAACAATGCTTTATGTAAAAGTGGTAACCCCAGTTGTGCTTAAACAATGAGTATGACCTATGATCAAATGTTCTCATTTGACTCCTACGTCAATATACTCATATGTAGATGACCTAGTCATCGCCAATTGTTTGATAGATGCTAGAATTGGTTGTGCATGCTTTGCCACATATTTTATTTGCCATTTTATTGTATGAGCATGTTGGTTGCATATTTTACTCATTCGAGGACATCCACCTGTTGTTTTGATTGTTTGGATTTTTCTCTTTTGCCAAGTGGATGGACAAGAATGCTTAAGAACATTCTCTAGCTATCTATACTTTTCTCGTCTCAAACTCTATTGATACTACATCACAAAGTTTGATCAAGTCAGATTCGAACCACTCTGTGTGAGGAGAACTCAGAGTCCCTGATTCGTCATAGACTTAAACTTCCAAAACCTCTTTGTGCATTTCGGTCTGACCGAGAAATCCATTTTGGTCACACCGAGTTCACTAAGTTGATCTAGGTTTTCAATCTCGGTGTAACCGATTTGAACACTTCGGTCACACCGAGTTGCAGCAACTGCTTGCGATTCTGCAATCTCGGTGCCACCGAGTTGTTCCACTCGGTCACACCGATAGGGTCGGGATATAAATACCCACGGGTGAGATTTTGGAAATTACTTCAAAACTTCTCAGCCCGCGCGTGTCCTGCTCTGCCTCCTCGGGTCTCCGGATCGTCTCCTTCCCTAGCTGTCTCGGTGCCACCGAACTTTGACTCGGCCCAACCAAGTTCACTAGTTTAGGTTCCAAGTGTTGCTTCGGTATCACCGAGTTTGTCAATTCGGTAGCTTCGAGATCACTTCTGTAGAGAACTAAAACTGAGCTTTTTGACTCAATTTGTTTTGCAAAACCTATGTACTTTGTGATGCTCATATACTCTACCTCATCTACAACCTATTCATAGGGTCTGCTTATAGCTGCCTGCAAGATGTCTGACCAGAGTGACAGCCAGAACAAGTCTGAACAGCAAGGACAGTTGAGTGAGGGAACTAGTCCCTCCAGCAGCTATGATGAGGGCAGCAGGAGCACACCTAGTAACTTGCCCAAGGTAGCTACTAGAACAAGGAAGAAGAGAACTTCTGATTTAGAGGATGAAGACTATGTTGCAGCTGAGGATGAGGCCATCTCAAAGAGGAAAGTTGTGAAGAAGGAGTTTGGCACTGCTGCATCAACAAAGCCAGGCATGAACAAGAAAGCACCAGCAAAGAGAGTTCCTATGTCTAAGTACAGAGCCTCCACTCAAGAAACTTTGGGATCTGAACCCAAAGAGACTGTTGCAGAAGGGAAGAAGAGGAAAGAGAGGGTCAAGAAGACCACTGCCAGGATCATTGGGAAGCCATCTATGATGAGATCAGATGATGAAGAGGAAGAGGATACTGCTCCAGCACCTAAGGCCCAGAAGCTCATGGGAGATGCTATAAAGTCAGGGGCTGCTACTAAGCCCAAAACTGCTCCCGAAGCTGCTGCTCCAGTTCCCAAGACTGCACCCAAGAGGAGTACCAGGAACATACCTGCTGAGGAGAAGAACAAGACCCCAGTGCCTGAAGCTGAAGAAGAGGAAGCTTAAGCCCAAGTGCTAAGGAAGCTAAAGCCCAAGATCCCAGATCATAATGATGCACATCCTGTTGCAGAGGATATGAGGATCAGGAAGGATGCAGGGCTGAGACAGTGGAGAAAGGCTGACCCACATGCTGTCAGGAGGAGAACTGCTATGGACTGCAGGTTCCACACAAAGGAACAACAAGATTTCTATGAGACAATCCTGCTAAACAAGAATCCCATAGTGTGTGACATGAGATGGGTGGACTGGACCTACATAAGAGAGAATGAAGATCACTTCCCAGGTGTTTATGACAGCTTCAAGGCATGTAAGGTTGACAAGTTTGTTGGCCAAAACCTCACTAAGTGGAATGATGAGCTGATCCTGCAATTCTATTCAACTGCTCATTTCTATCCAGATGTCAGAATTGTATGGATGTCTGAGGGTACAAGGTACCAATCTACAGTTAACGAGTGGGCTAGATTGATCAATGCCCCAGAAGCTCATGAAGATGACTTGGATGTCTATGCCAAGAAGAAGAAGGACCACAAATCAATGGCCATCATGTACAAGGAGATTCCTGATGCAGACCTGGAGACTCACAAGTTTGGCTTAGTGAAGCACTTGCTCTCAGGGCTGCCTACTATAAATACCATTCTGAGGCACACTATGTTGCCAAAATCAGGAGATCACAGAATGATCAGAGGCACTCCATCAACTTGCTGCATATATTTGATTTCCCTCAAAAGTTCAAAGTGATGAGTCTGATTATGGAAACAATCAAGAGGACAGCTGCAGATTAGAAGAGATCTTGTGGGTATGCTCCATAAATTTAGGTGCTCATCAACTCCAAGATGGGCACAGGAACATATCTGTTAGACAAGGAGCATTTACCCCTCAAGCCAGACTTTGAGGACAACACTGTTGTCATGACTGAGGAAGATCCATCATCAGTGCAAGCACATGAGAAGAGAGAGAAGGCAAGAGTAGAGAAAGCTGCAAAGATGCCAACAACTGAAAAGGCATCTCAAGTGTTCTTGAAAAGTAAGCAAGATCAGCTTGGATATCTAATTGCTTCAACCTTGAGGATTGAGAAGGGCTTGGCCACCCTGACTCAAAACCAGGAGAGCTTGGAGAGGATCATTGAGAAGAAATTCTATGATCTTGATGTCAAGGTAACTGAGATTCAGTCAGTGGTTGAGTAACTCCAGGAGGAAGTGGAGGAGAAGATGGGCAAGTCTACTACAGATGCTTTCACTAGAGTGCCCAGAAGTCAAAGGTCTGCTGCAGTGCCTGTCCCAGATACAAGAGCTACCGCATCTGCACCAGTAGCCATAGCTTTAGTGCCACCAGCTCCAGCAGCCACTCCACCAGCTCCAACCACATCTACAGACACTTTCGTCCTTGGGGTCATCTCTACACAACCTCATAAAGACCAAGCCTGAGAGACGCATAACACTGTGCATATTTTTTAACTTTTTGGTACTTGTTGCCAAAGGGGGAGAAATATGTATAGATCATAGTCTGAGAGAGAGAGCATTGTTTGTCTCTCTTTGCATTTTACTTGCTTGAACTTTATTGTGTGTTTGCTTGATACAATATGTCTTTTGTGAGATACTTGGATGATCATGTGTTTGATCATATGCTACTTTAATGTGTGCTTGAATGATATTATCCTTCATATCCATTTATGATCATTCACTTTGCTTGGTGATGAGTGCATGTGTTCAATTATTATCATTTTGAGCGCTCCACCAAGATGTATGTGACATGGAAGAGTGACCCATGGTCCTAACACATTGTGCATTTGCAGTCCAAAGCAAATTTTAAATAATGCACAAATTAAGGGGGAGCTCTTGTTTGTCACATACTTCTCAAAGTGACAATGTATTTCAATCTTATTATCATTTGTCGAAGCTTTGATCTATATGTTTTCATCAATTACCAAAAAGGGGGAGATTGAAAGTGCAACTATCTCTGGGTGGTTTTGGTAATGATTAACAACATATAGCTCATTGAACTAATGCCATTACAAGATAAATATTTCAAGAAAGTTCAATGATTGGCATGGCATGGATAAGAAATGTGGACCCCTCAAAAAGCTAAGGACAAAATATTGGCTCAAGCTTCAAAGTCCAAGACTCTACATTTTCTATTTTAGTGATCCAAGATCACATTGAGTCTATAGGAAAGCCAATACTACTAAAAGGGGATGAGGTGTTGCTTAATCGCTTGCTTGCTCAAAATCCTTAGTGATATGCTCCAAAAGCCCTCAACCACTTTCTCATATCCACATATGTCCCAAACCAAAAGTCAAACTCGGCCCCACCAATTTGATCCATCCGGCTCCATCGAGTTCATTTGACATAGCCACTGCCAGAAACCCTAGTCTTTTCGGTCTCACCGACAGGGATCTCGGTCTCATCGAGATGGGGTTGCAAACTCTCTGTTTCCCTTCGTAACATTTTAGTCTAACCGAGATGAGCGATCAGTCCCATCGAGTCTGCAATGCAAACTCTCTGTTTCCTTTTCGTAACACTTCAGTCCCACCGGAGACGAGCAAATCGGTCCCACCAAGTTTGCCTGACCAACTCTCTGGTTAGCTTATTACCAAAGTCGGTCCAACCGAGTTTGAGTAATCGGTCCAACCGAGATTACGTTATGCCCTAACCCTAACGATATCGGTCCCACCGAGTTGACATGTCGGTCCCATCGAAATTGCCTAACGGTCACATATGTACTAAATCGGTCCGACCGAGTTTTCTGATTCGGTCCCACCGAGTTTGGTATAATGTGTGTAACGGTTAGATTTTGTGTGGAGGCTATATATACCACTCCACCCTCTCCTCATTCGTGAGGGAAGCCATTAGACCGTGCCTACACTTCCATTACTTATTTTTCTTAGAAAGAGACACCTACTCATGTATTGGGACCAAGATATTCTAATCCAACCATATTAATCTTGATCTCTAGCCTTCCCCAAGTTGCTTTCCACTCAAATAATCTTTCCACCAAATCCAATCCTATGAGAGTGAGTTGAGTGTTTGGGAGACTATCATTTGAAGCATAAGAGCAAGGAGTTCATCATCAACACACCATCTATTACCTTTTGGAGAGTGGCGTCTCGAAGATTGGTTAGGTGTCACTTGGGAGCCTCCGACAATATTGTGGAGTGAACCGGGGAGTTTGTAAGGGCAAGGAGATCGCCTACTTCGTGAAGATCTACCCTAGTGAGGCAAGTCCTTCGTGGGCGATGGCCATGGTGGGATAGACAAGGTTGCTTCTTCGTGGACCCTTCGTGGGTGGAGCCCTCCATGGACTCGCGCAGCCGTTACCCTTCATGGGCTGAAGTCTCCATCAACGTGGATGTACGATAGCACAACCTATCGGAACCACGACAAAAACATCCGTGTCTCCTATTGCGTTTGCACTCACCAAACCCTTCCCTTTACATTCTTGCAAGTTGCATGCTTTACTTTCTGCTGCTCATATACTCTTTGCATGCTTGCTTGAATTGTGTTAAGATTGCTTGACTTGTGCTAAGTTGTTAAAATCTGCCAAGAACTAAAATTGGGAAAAGGTAAACTTTTTATTTGGTCAAGTAGTCTAATCACCCCCCCCTCTAGACATACTTTCGATCCTACAATTGGTATCAGAGCTTTGGTCTCCATTTGCCTTGATTTCCATAGCTTTTGGTGATCATAGCCTTGATTTCACAACCTAGGAGAGTATGGCGTCTAGTGAGGGAAATTACCACTATAGAGGTCCTTACTTTGATGGTACTAATTTTGCTAGTTGGAAGCATAAGATGAAAATGCATATTCTTGGACATAACCCCACCATTTGGGCTATTGTTTGTATTGGCTTACAAGGTGAATTCTTTGATGGGAGAGAACCAAACCGTGAAGCTACCGCGGAAGAGTTGAAGATGCTGCAATACAACGCTCAAGCTTGCGATATCCTCTTCAACGGATTGTGCCCCGAAGAATTCAACAAAATCAGCCGCCTTGAGAATGCAAAGGAAATTTGGGATACTTTGATTGGCATGCACGAAGGTACCGACTCCATCAAGGAATCCAAATTGGATGTGCTTCAAAGTTAACTTGACAAGTTCAAAATGAAGGATGGTGAAGGTGTCGTCGAAATGTACTCTAGGCTTGCTCTCATTACAAATGAGATTGCCGGCTTAGGAAGTGAAGTGATGACCGACAAATTCATCATCAAGAAGATTCTAAGAGCCTTGGATGGAAAATATGATACCGTGTGCACATTTATCCAAATGATGCCCAATTACAAAGATCTCAAGCCAACAAAAGTCATTGGAAGAATTGTTTCTCATGAGATGTCACTCAAGGATAAGGAGGAGCTTCACAACTAGTCAAGTGGTGCTTACAAAGCCTCATGTGCTGCTCCTACATCATCAAGTGAGAAACAAACCTTCAATGAGGAATTGAGCCTAATGATGAAAAACTTCAACAAGTTCTACAAGACTAGAAGCAATGAAAGGAGTTCCAAGTCAAGGTCCTACAATGACAAAAGATCTTCGAATCGTGAACGTAATTGCTACAATTGTGGAAGACCCAGACACTATTCCAATGAGTGTATGGCTCCTTACAAAAGGAGAGAAGATTCACCCAAAAGAAGAAGTAGAAGAGAAGAATCACCACCAAGAGAGAGGAGGAGTAGATATGATCATCATGAATGAAGAACATCCCGGAGAAGCAAGGATTTAGAAAGGAAGGACAAATCATCAAAGAGCTACACAAAACGAAGACATCAAGCTCATGTTGGTGAATGGGTGTCCGGCTCCGACTCCAACAATCACTCCAAGAGAAGCTATCACTCTGACTCCGAATATACTCAAGATGAAGGTGTTGCCGGTCTAGCACTTGTGTCAACCAACTCCTATGACATATTTGACTCACCAAATGAAGGAATTGGAAGATGCTTCATGGCTAAAGGCCCAAAGGTATCACACCCCGAGTATGTTGATTTCAATAGTGATGAAGATGACTTGTTAGGTGATGATGATTTACTTATTGACAACTCTAGTGATGAATACTATGATGAAACATCAATTAATCATGCTAATCAAGATAAAATGACTTTTGATGATTGTTTGAGCAAGCTTGATCGAGTTTTGCAGAGATATGAGCAAACTAATCTTGTCTTGAATTGGGAGAAGTGCCACTTTATGGTTAATGAAGGTATTGTTTTGGGCCATAAAATTTCTGAAAGAGGTATTGAGGTGGACAAAGCTAAGGTTGATGCAACTAAGAAAATGCCATGTCCTAAAGATATCAAAGGTATTCGTAGTTTCCTTGGTCATGCTGGTTTCTATAGGAGATTTATCAAAGACTTCTCTAAAATTTCTAGGCCTCTTACAAATAGTTTGCAAAAGGATATTCCTTTTGTTTTTTATGACGATTGTCTAGAAGCCTTTGAAACACTAAAGAAAGCCTTAATTTCTGCACCTATTGTTCAACCACCTGATTGGAACTTGCCTTTTGAAATTATGTGTGATGCTAGTGATTATGTTGTTGGTGCTGTTCTAGGACAAAGAGTTGATAAGAAATTAAATTTTATTCAGTATGCTAGTAAAACTCTAGGCAGTGCCCAACGAAATTATGCTACTACTAAAAAATAATTTGTAGCAGTTGTGTTTGCTTGTGATAAATTTAGATCCTATATTGTAGATTAAACAGTAATTGTTCACACCGATCATGCTGCTATAAAATATCTTATGGAAAAGAAAGATGCAAAACCTAGGATTATTTGATGAGTTCTCTTGCTACAAGAATTTGATTTACATATCACTAATAGAAAAGGTGCGGAGAACCGCGTGGCTGATAACTTCTAGTCTAGGCTTGAAAATACTATTGATGATCCACAACCTATTAATGATAGTTTTCCGGATGAGCAGTTAGCTGCAATAAATGTTTCTAATAGTACCCCCTAGTATGCTGACTATGCTAATTATATTGTTGCTAAATATATCCCTCCTAGCTTTACATACCAACAAAAGAAAAAAAATCTTCTATGATTTAAGACATTACTTTTGGGATGACCCACATCTTTATAAAGAAGGAGTAGATTGTATTATTAGACATTCTGTACTTGAGCATGAACACGGACAAATCCTATGGAAATGTCACTCCGAAGCTTATGGAGGACATCATGCGGGAGACAGAACTGCTCGCAAGGTATTGCAATCTGGGTTTTATTGGCCTACTCTCTTCAATGATGCCCGTAAGTTCGTCTTATCTTGTGATGAATGTCAAAGAATAGGTAATATCGGTAAGCATCAAGCAATGCCTATGAATTATTCACTTGCTGTTGAACCATTTGATGTTTGTGGATTTGATTTCATGGGGCCTTTTCCTTCCTCTAATGGGTATACTCATATTTTGGTTGTTGTTGATTATGTTACTAACTGGATAGAAGCTATTCCAACTAGTACTGCTGATCACAACACCTCTATTAAAATGCTTAAGGAAGTTACTTTCCCAAGGTTTGGAGTCCCTAGATATTTAATGACTGATGGTGGTTCACACTTTATTCATGGTGATTTCCGTAAAATACTTGCTAAGTATGATGTTAACCATAGAATTGCATCACCCTATCATCCTCGGTCTAGTGGTCAGCTTGAACTTAGCAATAGAGAAATAAAATTATTTTTACAAAAGACTGTCAATAGGTCCTGGAAGAATTGGTCTAAGAAATTAGATGATGCACTTTGGGCTTATAGAACAACATATAAAATCCTATGGGTATGTCTCCTTATAAAATGGTTTATGGAAAAGCTTGTCATTTGCCTCTTGAGTTAGAACATAAATCATATTGGGCAATTAAAGAACTCAACTATGATTTCAAACTTGCTGGTGAGAAGAGGTTATTTGATATTAGCTCATTAGATGAATGGAGAACCAAGCTTATGAAAATTCCAATTTATTTAAAGAAAAAGTTAAAACATGGCATCATAAAAGAATCCAAAAGCGTGAGTTCAAAGTTGGAGAATATTTTCTTTTGTACAACTCTTGTTTCAAATTCTTTGAAGGAAAACTCCTCTCCAAATGGGAAGGACCCTATGTCATCAAGGAGGTTTATCGATCTGGAGCTATCAAAATAAATAATGCCGAAGGTACTAACCCGAAGGTTGTTAATGGGCAACGATTAGAACATTATATCTCAGGTACGCCCATTAATGTTGAAAGTAATATTATCCAAGCTATGACACCGTAATAACACATAAAAGAAACCTTCCGGAACACTCCAAAATCATGAAAAAGAGGAGGTACGTGATACGGTAAGTAAACGGACTCCGAAAAATCTGCAAAAATATTTTCTGTCCATTTTGGAATATAATTTTTTTAGGAAAATAAGAAACAACCAGGAAGGCACCCCTGGTGGGCACAAGACACCAGGGCGCGCTTGACTTGCCCACGTTGGGTACCTTCCGGACTCCGTTTTTCTTCAGTTTGCTTGTTTCCCAAGATAAAAAAATCTTTATACACCCCCCGAACCATTGACCTCCGTATCGCGGAGAAATCTTCTGTTCTCTTTTCTTGCTGTTTTCTGTCAGATTTGTCAAGTCGGGCATCATGTCTTCTCCCTCCTCCAACGATGAAGAAGGCGATGCCTGGTTGCTTCTAGTGGAGTCCAGGGGAGAGGGAGTTGAAGAGGTCGCTATGGAGGAAGATGAGGGAGACTCGCTTGGAGTTCATCCTCCGACCTCTGAGAGGGGAACCCTGGCCGGCATCTCTACTCGTCCTAACCCCCATCAAGCCATGAGGCCAACAAACAATCAAGAGATCCCTGGAGATCAGGAAGGGCTCCCTCAAGGAGACCTCTACATAGGTTACATCGAAACAATTTTCACAATTCGATTCATAACTATGGGTTCGAAAACACTCCTCGTGCGCATATTTCATCCAATTGGGACATATCTCGTCCAAGAGACAATGATGCAGGAACAAACTCTTGGGGTCTGGAAAATAAGCATATCATGGCTAAAGTGGAGAAGAACACTCAGTTGCTTCATCAAGCCCTTTCGTAGATTCATAGTTTAGGAGAGGCACTCAGAGATATATTGGACAAACTTACCACTTCATCACCACTACCTCCTTCTTCATCAACCAAAGAAAATGAGTATCGGGTATGGGCACTCCCCTTGGCTTGTGCCAAGCTTGGGGGAGGTGCCCCAGTATCGTATCACCTCCACTATCTTTTGCCTTTATTTACCTTAGTTCGACCCTTAGTTATCTTTTGCTTTAGATGAATAAAAGTCTAGTTCGATCCTTTCTTTTGAAAGTTTGCTTAGTGATCTATCCTTGTAATCGTGTGCGAGATATATAATAAAGTTTAGTTCAAGTTGTGCTTTCTTTACTTTCTTGTTTCAATAAACAAGAAATAAAATAAACTAAAAAGATCATATGCTAATCTTATGATAAGTAATGACACCACATAAGGAAAAGTATAAGTAGAAAATTTTATTGGAGATTGACAAGCATAGCATTGGTCAATGATGCAACTCATGAAAGAATTAATAAGGGAAGAGAAGATTCACATGCAAATACACTATCTTGGAAATATTTTGTGATTGTGAGCCCCCATCAAAATATTATATGTCAAAATTGTTGATGTTGGACAAGGAAGACAACATTTAGAAGTTATATTGTCATAAATCCTTCAACATATGGTGCTTGCACCCCATCTTCGCTAGCCAAAAATTCCGCATTAAGTAGAGATACTACTTGTGCGTCCAAAAACCCTTAACCCAAATCTTATTTTCAAGTGTCCACCATACCCACCTATAGATTGAGTAAGATCCTTCAAGTAAGTTGTCATCGGTGCAATAAGGCAATGAAAATTGCTTCTAAAAGTGTTAGATCATTTAGTTAAGAGAAAATTGAGCATTGTACGAACTTGTGATGGCAAAGAATAAAAGCGACAGACTGCATAATAAAGGTTGCTATCACAAGGGGCAATATAACGTGATGTTCTTTTGCACTAAGGTATTGAGCATACAACCAAAAAGTGCATGGCAACCTCTGCTTCCCTCTGCGAAGGGCCTATCTTTTACTTCTATGTATTTACTTTCATGCAAGAGTCAAAGTTTTTCTCCCTCTATTCCTTTTTATATTTCTCTTTTGGCAAGAATCATGTGGTCAGGAAAGATCTAGGCACATATATCCAGTTGGATATGGGTAGCATGAGTCATTATTGTTAACATCACCCTCGAGGTGAGTATGTTGGGAGGCAAAACTATAAGTCCCTATCTTTCTATGTGTCCGCTTGAAATATTTTGCTCATGTGCATGCGGTGAGTGTTAGCAATCATAGAATACTATATGATGGTTGAGTATGTGGACTTGCCAAAAAGGCTCCGATACGTGACCCTTCCTGAAAAGATGATGAATTGTAGTTGCAAAGTTGACTGAGAACATAGTTTGTTGGTTTTCAATAGAGTTTATGCTTTATACTTCGTTGTTGTGATGAATTGTTACTTTTTCATGAGAAGTCTATGATAAAAGTTCTATGATAAGAGTTTTACGTTAAAGTTTATTGCTGTCATAATAAGTTACATGATGCTACTATGTCCGTATTTTGTTTTTATCGACACCTCTCTCTCTCTCTCTAATCATGTGGACATGTTTTTCAATTTTGGTTTTCGCTTGAGGACAAGCGAGGTCTAAGCTTGGGGGAGTTGATACGTCCATTTTGCATAATGTTTACCTACTATTATTTATATTGTTTTTATGCATCATAATGCTTTTTGGAGTAATTCTAATGCCTTTTCTCTCATAATATGCAAGGTTCACACAAAGAGGGAGAATTCCGGTAGATGGAAATTTGAACCTGAAAAAGTTACGTCATGCCACCTATTCTGCACAACTCCAAATGAGTTGAAACTTCACGAGGAATTTTGATGGAATAAATAAGAAATAATGGAGCAAATAACTACCGGAGGGCGTCCACCTGGTGAGCACAAGACACCAGGGCGCGCCAAGGACCCCAGGCGCGCCCTGGTGGGTTGTGCTCATCCCAACCCACCTCTGGTGCCCCTCTTCTGGTATTTAAGTCATTTTGACCTAGAAAAAATAAGGGGAGGACTTCCGGGAAGAAGCGATGCCATCTTGAGGCGGAAATTGGGTAGGAGCACTTTTGCCCTCTGGCGGAGCGATTCCGCGGGGGGAACTTCCCTCCCGGAGGGGGAAATAATCGTCATCATCATCACCAACAACTCTCCCATCTTGGGGAGGGCAATCTCCATCAACATCTTCAACAGTACCATCTCCTCTCAAACCCTAGTTCATCTCTTGTGTTAAATCTTTGTACCAAAACTATAGATTGGTGCCTGTGGGTGACTAGTAGTGTTGATTACATCTTGTAGTTGATTACTATATGGTTTATTTGGTGTAAGATTATATGTTCAGATCCATTATGCTATTTAATTCCCCTCTGATCTTGAGCATTATTATCATTTGTGAGTAGTTACTTTTGTTCTTGAGGTCACGGGAGAAATCTTGTTGCAAGTAATCATGTGAATTTTATATCTGTTCGATATTTTGATAGTATGTATGTTGTGATTCCCTTACTGGTGTCATGTGAACGTCAACTACATGGCACTTCACCACACTTGGGCCTAAGGGAATGCATTGTGGAGTAGTTATTAGATGATGGGTTGCGAGAGTGACTGAAGCTTAAACCCTAGTTTATGCGTTATTCCGTAAGTGGCTGATTTGGACCCCAAAAGTTTAATGCTATGGTTAGAATTTATTCTTAATACTTTTCTCGTAGTTGCGGATGCTTGTGAGGGGGTTAATCATAAGTAGGAGGTTTTTTCAAGTAAGAACATCACCTAAGCACCAGTCCACCCACATATTAAACTATCAAAGTAGCGAACACAAATCAAACCAACATGATGAAAGTGACTAGATGAAATTCGTGTACCCTCAAGAACACTTTGCTTACCATAAGAGACCGTTTTGGCCTGCCCTTTGCCTACCTTGCTGCACTTTGTTACCATTACCGTTACTAGCTCGTTGCAAATTATCTTGCTCTCAAACTACTCGTTACTTATAATTTCAGTGCTTGCAGACATTACCTTGCTGAAAACCGCTTGTCATTTCCTTCTGCTCCTCGTTGGCTTTGACACTCTTACTTATCGAAAGGACTATGATTGATCCCCTATACTTGTGGGTCATCAAACTACTCAATCGTTTTCGTTGATAGGAAAAGCATGCCACCCAAAATGTTTTATCTCTATTTTTTTTTGCTTTGAGCTCTGGCACCTCTACAAATCCCTACTTCCATCTACGAAGGGCCTTTCTTTTACTTTATGCAATTTTTATTTTACTTGAGTCTCCATCTTCTCTTATAAAGCACCAACTGAGGGGCACTGTGATCGTACTTGAGCATTGGGTGTAGCTAATATGCGAGTGTGTCTCATGAATGGATCAATGATTGAGCATAATGGGCTAGGGATAACTTGCTTTAGTGTTGATATTTTGAAATACATGGTTGCTTGTTGATATGCTTGAGTATTAAAGTCTTCATGTCAAAACTAGACTATTGATTTGAACCATATAAAAGTCCAAATGTCCATGCTACAAAGAAAATAATATGTGATGAACATGTTAGGCATCATTCCACATCAAAATTTTTGTTTTTATCATTTATCTACTCAAGGACGAGCAGGGATTAAGCTTGGGGATGCTGATACGTCTCCAAGGTATCTATATATTTTTATTATTCTATGTTGTTATATTATCATTCTTGGATGTTTTACAATCATTTTATAGCAACTTTATATCATTTTTTGGGACTAACCTATTGACATAGTGCCAAGTGCCAGTTGTTGTTTTCTGCTTGTTTTTTACATCGTAGGAAATCAATATCAAACGGAGTCCAAACACAGCAAAAAAAATTGTGGATTTTTTGGACCAAAAGACATCCGGTGGGCCAAAGAAGTACCGAAGAGGGGGCCCGAGGTGAGCACAAGACACCTGGGCGCACCTAGAGGCCCAGGCGCACCCTGATGGGTTGTGCCCACCTCGGTGGCCTCCCGCACCGCCTCTTTTCTCTATAAATACCCCAATATTCCAGAAACCCTAGGGAGGTCGAGGAAAATCAATTCCAGCCGCCGCAAGTTCCAGAACCACTAGATCCAATCTAGACACCATCATGGAGGGGTTCATCATCCTCATTGGTGCCTCTCCGATGATGCGTGAGTAGTTCATTGTAGACCTACGGGTCTGTAGTTAGTAGCTAAATGGCTTTTCCTCTCTCTCTCTCTCTCTTGATTCTCAATACAATGGTCTCTTGGAGATCTATTTGATGTAACTCTTTTTGCGGTGTGTTTGTTGGGATCCGATGAACTTTGAGTTTATGATCAAATCTATGTTTTTATCCATGAAAGTTATTTGAGTCTTTTGATCTCTTATATGCATGATTACTTATAGTGTCGTATTTCTTCTTCGAATCTTTGGTTTAGTTAGGCCAACTAGATCAATTTTTCTTGCCATGGGAAGAAGTGCTTTGTGATGGGTTCGATCTTACGGTGCTTGATCCCAGTGACAGAAGGGGAACCGGCACGTATGTATTGTTGCCATTAAGGATAACAAGATGGGGTCTATTTCTACATAAATAGATCTTGTCTACATCATGTCATCGTTCTTATTGCATTACTCTGTTTCTCCATGAACTTAATACACTAGATGCATGCTGGATAGCGGTCGATGTGTGGAGTAATAGTAGTAGATGCAGGCAGGAGTCGGTCTACAAATCTTGGACGTGATGCCTATATAATGATCATTGACTGGATATCGTCATGATTATTTGAAGTTCTATCAATTGCCCAACAGTAATTTGTTTACCCATCGTATGCCATTTTTCTTGAGAGAAGCGACTAGTGAAATATATGGCCCCAGGTCTCTTCTTAATCATATTTGCCTTCGAGATCTATTTTTCTTTTCTTTTCTTTTTAGATCTATTAATCAAAAAATATAAAAATACCTTGCTGCAATTTTTAGTTATTTATTTTATCTCGCATTCCCACGAGATCTATTTATCCAATCTACTACAATTTTGCCTATCTTTTTCCTTGTGAGGGATTGACAACCCCTCTCTTACGTCGGGTTGCAAGTATTTGTTCTTTGTGTGCAGGAGTTGTTTACGTGGTGTTGCGTGGTTCTCCTACTGGTTCGATAACCTTGGTCCCATCACTGAGGGAAATACCTACCGTTGTTGTGCTGCATCATCCCTTCCTCTTTGGGGAAATACCGACGTAGTTCAAGAAAACATCAGATATTCAGACACCGGAAGAGTTTTGGAGTGCACCGGGTAGTTATCGGATCACCAGAAGGGGTTTCGGGCAACCCCGGGAAGTATATGGGCCATATGGGCCAAAAGAGGGGAGCACACCAGCCCATAAGGGGTTGGCACGCCCCTCCTATGGCAGCCGGCCTAGGGGAGGAAAGGAAAGGGGGGATTCGACCTCCCCCTTCCTTTCTCTCCCCCCTTTTCCTTTCTCTCGAAAGCAAATATGGAGGGGGGGCACGGCCAAGGGCAGGAGCCCAAGTAGGATTCGTGGGTTTTCAAGGAGAGTTATTGGCTGGCTTTTGGTGTGGCGACTTCAACATCTTCTTTTGTGTTGTTCCGTGGCCTGGCATGATTTCTTCAACCCTCTGAACTGGTGGTGATGGATTGCAAGTTTGTTCTGCGTGGGGGTGATGCTCCAACCGATGTACCTTCAACGGTTTATAGATTTCATCTCAAGGGGAGAGTGACTATTGCGGTCTTCAAAGCCTAGTATGGCAAGAGTGTTTGCACGTGCCGTTTTTTCTTTTTTATTGAAGCTTGATGACAATGGGAGAGGCTCCCACTGAGTGTCGCTTTTCTTTGTTGTTGGTTCAATGCAATTTTCAATCTCTGGTGGGCAGCATACGATCAGAGTAAGAAAAAGAGCGTTTGCACGTGTCGCTTTTCGATTAATAAAGGTAGTATGTTTTTTTAATCAGATCTAATATGCCCAAGACTTTTTTTTATTTTTTTGCAGGGAAGAAGAAGATAGAAGTTCAAAGAAGGTACTATAAGTCAGCTCATGTATCTCTACAATGTACAATCTTTTATAGAAGTTCAAAGAAGGTACTATAAGTCAGCTCATGTATCTCTACAATGTACAATTTGTTACTATAAATATATCATGGTATTGATTGTGAAAAAAATGTTTACAGGGACAGAAATTTCATCTCCAGGCCGACTCTGACCCGCCCCCTTCACCATCTCTCTCCGCTGCCGCTGCAAAACAGAAGACCGCCGCCACCTCGATCTGCGTCTCCGGCTATCTCCGCCGTAGCCGATGACGTCAAGGGAATCACCTCTTCCCTATTCACCTCAGTTATTGCCGCCGCTGCCGCCCAAAACATAGACATTGCCAAACCCGTTAGACACCCATGCCGTGAGTCGCCGCCACTAACATTGGCTCATACGGTGCCGCCCCCATTCCCAACGACCATGACGCCTACTTTCTCTCGTCTCTCCCTTCTCCATGGCGGCTCCGGGGAGGGACGACTCCAGGACGAGTCGTTGCTCGATCCCGAGCCAGATGCCGAGACGTGACAGTGGGTCCAGGTATGCCGGCTCCGGGGAGGGACGACTCCAGGACGAGTCGTTGCTCGATCCCGAGCCAGATGCCGACACGTGACGGAGGGTCCAGGTATGCCGGCTCATTGGAGATTGGACATATCAGGTGATCACGAAGGCTGGAGCAAGAAAGGAGAAACACCTACCAACCTAGTAAGTCAAATCAGAACCATCTTGCAAAATATGCGTATGATTTTCATGTTGATCTTCTTTTGGGATGGCGATCCACCCAGTTTTATTCTCAAAAAAGTCAGAACCATCTTTTTTGAGGTCAAGTCAGAACCATCTCATCCTTCCCAGAAAAGCCAAAATGCACAGCCAGTAGCACCAACGCAGCATAATTCCAACCAAAACAGTAGTTGGTTTTACAGTGGGTACGAAACAAAAGTGTCTCCAATGCAGGCAACGGTTTGCAGGGTGGGAAACTGCACTATGGCCTATGGGCACCAGCTACAGCCTACAGTGGCTCACTTCTTGCCACGGCCTTTGGATTTCCTAGGTTTCTTCTTGTTCTTCTTCTGAGCGCCCTTTTGTGTGACCGCTTCTTCCTTCACCGATTCCGCCTCCTTGCCCGAACATCCAGCCTGTCCGTCTGCCCCGTCAGTCTGCGGCTGGATGGCGGCTGCGGCTTCATTCCTTCTGCCATCTTCTTTCGTGGACGCCCTTGTGGAACGCAGGAAGCTGATGACCGTCTGCAGTTTGCTCTCGCGATCTTGCCACATTGAGTACAGATCCTCCACAGTCTGACAAGCTGTCTTCTCCGTCCTGCGCAAATGGCAATTTTTCACAAAAAATCAGGATCGCCTAGTCATGTCTCACAAGAAGTCACTCATACCGGTCTATCAAGTGCAATACGGCATGTGTACCACCATTAAGATATTTAGAGTTGGCCCTGATTTAAGATTTTCCTACCTGGCAGAACGTTCTTCGAATTCACTGCAGATGTGCCTGACCTCTTCTTGCAGTAGTGCATCAGTCAGCCATGGAATGGCGCTCCTAAGGAACTGAATAATAGACCTTGCATCTTTCTGCAGAAAAAATAGCTTTCAGAATAAGTTGGCAGCTGCGAAGCAATGGGACAAAGTGAAAAATTACAAAACAAGCATTGTAACATACGAAACTCACCTGGCCTTCCTTGTTGACCTGAAAAGTCTCAACCATCTCCCAGAAGGCAGTAGTCTCACCACTTAAATCCATCTCTCCAGTGCTCTCCACCTTGGTATCATGTACAGCCTTAGGAACGTTTCCAGCAACATTACACAGTTTGTTACCATCCGATTTTTCTGGCAGTGCAGCCTCTTGCTTTACAGAACTTCCCTCTTCAGGGCAAAGAATAGCCATTATCTTCGGAACATCATACAAATCCTCCTTGCTAATCATAACAACATTTATGTTCTCACAGATTGCTGGGCCTTTGGACGAACCCATAACGACCATATGATCTCCTATTGCAGCAAGTGCGTCAGGAACCACTCTTATTAAGTTGCTTGGTGCACGAGGCCTCATTTGCAAAGCACGTAAGATCTTCTGAGAGAACTCCCGAGGTAAATCCTCGAAGACTCTACAGTCCAGAAGAGTATTTGTGATCTTATAATAGGAAATCCCCACGTCATGAGTTAGGATCAGTGGATAAAGTATGACCACTAGTCTCAGGAGGACTTCAGTGTATGAACTACTAGGAGTTGAAGTCCTCCGGACCCACTCCAGAAGCATTTTCTTATCTGTCAAGATATTCATAATTGTCTGAAATATGAAACGGCCTGATTCGAATATCGTCTGTAAAATATCGTAATCTGGTCTTGAAGTAGATGCCAGGCAGGTTTCAAGGTAAACCTTGCTGGTGCGGCACTCCAGCATATTGACCAACTGAGATTTCGTGCAGTACACACCACAACCTTTCTGTAGCAGGTGTGCTGAAGACAAAAAACCAAGGCACTCCATCAGACCCACATAGCATATTGGGGATATGTAGTCCAGTTCCTCCCTCCATATCACACCATTGAAGGTAAAGTCAAGAGCAAGCCTTAAGTTCGAGATCAAAGAGGTATCAACACCAGTATCAAGAAAACTCTTCAAAGATCCATAAAAATTTGCCCACTCAGAATCATTGCCTAGGTACTGTAGCAGCCTTGAAATTAGTGCATCATCCAATCGTGCTGCATGGAGCAGAAGTATGGTTGTCCTCCCAAGATATCCATGAGTCAGTTTTCTATTTGTTGGTCGAAGATTTGCACCTATGTAATCAGAAATCAAACCATATGAAGCTGGTGAGTCAAGTATATGCAAGAGGCTCCTCCTTGCCCCATCTCTCCAGAAAAGAAAAATTAACTCGAAGAAGCGACGCTCCCAGAGAACAGAGAAGCTTCTTAACTTCATTGTACTTTTCGGCATACTGAACTCTGGTTCTTCCAGAAAGTTAGCTATCTCCTTTACAATAAGGATGGTTCTCACCAGGGCATATGAAGATGCTGCATTTGGAGAAATTTTAGCAATGGACTCCAGCTTCTTAAGTACACCGAAGCCAACAGAAGACAACTCATTCATCAAGAAAGACTGGGCACATGAACGATACTGAAGGACATCCAGCCAACATCGGTTGCCATCTTGCTGCAAAGAATTTCTGCCTGCGTTAGAGAGCCAACTTGAGTTCATGTTTAGCACAACATATCGGACATCTTCACCATCTTTCCTCAACCCAAAGTACTTAGCGTAAAGATCTTCATACTCATTTAATTCTGGACCATCAGGGTGGCGAAGATGAGATAGTACTTTGATTATGATTGACTTCCAGTTATTCCAGGCATACGCTAGGGTTTCGGGTGATATCTGGTTACGAGCCACCATATCATTACAGCTACTTTCATCTTCAGATCCTGGCCCTAATTCCAAATTGTATCCAGAGACTTGAGACTGAAGATGAGCATGAAGAATCGAACGGGAAGCAATAAATTCAGCGAACAAGTTTCCACATTTTCTGCCTTCAAGAAAAGTGCAATTTAAACTGGGAAGAGACTTGTTCATATCTGACAGTGCATCAGCTTGCAGGCAAACAAAGCAGTAGAAGCACTCAGAGACCTTTTTCGCCATCTCTTTGGTTCTTGCAAGCAACTGTTCCTTCTCTGGATATCTTTTGGGAGGCCACCCTCTACTATTTGAAGACCAAAAGGAATCTGCAATGATATGGAGGAGGAGAAGCCGCGTTGCATCCTCAGTCTGATCTGCCTTCTCGAGCATGTCTACCTCCCGTATGATATGTCCTTTTTGCTTTGCTATTCCGGCAGCTTCGAGGAAATTACCCCTATCCACCTCTAAGCTAAACAGTTCTTCAAGAAGATTCTTAGACTTCAAGAATGCCCGTACATGATCCATAGAACTGAAAGCCCTAACAAAAGGCATCATAAGTCTTTCTAATAGCAGAAACCTCCAAGGATTTTGAATTCTCAAGCAAATGTTCCTCCTAACAAAAGGCATTATGTCGCCGTGCTCGGAATAATGCTGAGCACAACTTTCAAGATAAGTCTTTCTAATAGCAGAAACCTCCAAGGATTTTGAATTCTCAAGCAAATGTTCCTCCTTCAACTGTTGCAGGAACTGCAAGCCAAGATCGAATAGTTTTCCTTTCGAGCACATTGATAAACACTTGGTGTAACATTTAGCTTTGAAGAACACTTTAGCTGCCTCTAACCAGCACTCAGTCATGGCAAAACAATCACCAGCATCCTCAAGCCTGGAAGCACCACATTTTTGCATATAGAGCATACCTAGGGAAGTGAAAGGAAAATAATGTTTAGTCAGATAGAGTAGCGTAGAGTGCATATGAAAGCTAAAAACTATGCATAAATGTTTATAAAAATTAAGGTGTTTACTTGTACGGTAACTCTTTAGGAACAACTTATATTAAAAACGTTATGGAATGATAAATCGCAGAAATAATGGATACAGCATAAATGTTTTACAAAATAAAGGTGTTCACTTGTACGGTAACTCTTTAGGAAGAACTTGTATTAAAAACGTTATGGAATGATAAATCCCAGAAGTAATGGATACAGCTTGAAACTTATGTAGAGTCAGCGGACCTGCTTTTTTGTAGTCGCCTAATTTGATATAACATGTAGCAGCTTTCTCATGCATGCCTATGGACTCATAGATTTCTGACGCTTTCTGCATTGGAGCCTTGCCATTCTCCAAATTTGAGGACGTGGCACGTTCAGCAATTGCTACAAGTCCGGCAGCTCTTGCCCACTTCTCTCTGTATGCATCACCAGCCTTTTCAAAACACATCGTAGCCATTTCAAATTGCCCCTCGTTGAATAACTACAAGAAAAACGAGCACTTCTGATATTGAATAACAACCTCAAAAGAGAAGTACAGTAAAATTGAAAGTGCGTAGGCACAATAACACCTCTAAACAGAATTTATGTGCATAGACCAATTGTCAAACAAAAAAGGCCCATGAATTTCATGAAAATAAAAAAGGTCCAAACATACAGGGCATGGCAAGGTAAACTGGCTTTCCACAGATATCAAGATCACTGACCTTGGTTCCCCGTAGTCTCCAATCATCAGCACTGCTTCCTGTCTGCATTGCTTGAATTAGGGAAGGATCAAGTAATCTAACCTCTACAAGACGCAACTTTTTCCAATAGTCAAACATTGGTCGACAATAATCATCTGTATTCTCACATATCCACAGTCTTTGTCTCGTGCGTGTGATTGCAACATAGAGTTGCTTCAGCTCTGAGCAGAGAAGATGATGCTTGCTTCTGTCGAAATCCGGATGAGAGATCTCCTCAGACTGTGCTATAATATCTTTATCTTTCATGTAGCTGTACAGCACTCTCCATTTGTTCCTCAAAGGCGATGAGCCAAAAAAGTTGTACAGCAGCACATCCTACACCATGTCTTCAAAGTCAGTAAGAACACACAAAATCTTAAAAGGTTAAAACATAGCACTTTACTAATAATTGTTTTTTGCAAAATGAACACAGATGAAAGTGAATTTAGATGCTCATACCTGGAACTCAAGGCCCTTGCATTCAACAATAGTCAAAACAAGAGCCTGTTTGCCAACAAGATCAACAATTTGTTTTTTGGTACCATCATCCCGAACTAATATGACTTGCTCAGCACCAAATCCTTGCGTGTTACCATGCTTACTTTTGATTTCTCCAAATATAGTCATAATTGCACTTTCATCATTACCAGACTCCAGCAGCACGGGAGCTTCTCCATATACTAGTCCAGTCTCTGGATTAAGCTTGTCAACACTTGATGGGAAAAAGAAGTAGAGAAGGCTCATGATACTTTTTGCCATGTCAAGGATGCCGCAATGTGTGCGGAAATTTTGAGTAAGTTGGAACATATCAGAGAGTTGGACTTGTTTCCCATGTTGAACTCCTTGATTAAACGCCTCATTTTCGGAGAGAAATGCAGTATAAAAAAGTGAACGGATATCTTCAAACCTGAAATCGATACCCCTTGCTATAGTCTGTGCAGTGTCACCAGCAAAAAGGAAGCCTTCCTTGAAGTTCCTGCAGACATACTTAAGAAGTGCAATCTGTGTCATGGTTAGATCCTGCACCTCATCTATGTATACAAAATCCACCAGATCTCCACTGTAGCCCTCTGATACAAGACTGATGTGAAGACTGTTGACAAAATCTGATAAATCAAACTCTCTGGCAGTGGATTTCATACTCTCATAAGTATTGAAAATATTATAAATCCTATCTCTCTTCTCACTGTTCAGAGATGAAAATCTTTTGTCTGAGAGCATCACATAATCTTGTCTCCCAAGCTTGCCAATATATGGGTTCCTTGCTTGATACCTACCCTTTATATGAGAAATTATTTCAGTGAAGACAGTGGATGCGTCAAGATTCTTCGTCAGGTCTGCATTAAAACGAGGCCAATAGGAAGCAGCAAATTTCTCATAGGTAACTTCCTTCGATTCAATAAAAGTTTGCAGCGCTCGGGAGTTTGAATGCCGTCTATCAATGCTAGACTTAAGTTCACCATAAAACACATCAAAAAATGATATCCGGAATGTTCCATCAAGCATCATCAAGAACTTTCGATATGTTATAGTAAGAGGATAGTGCTCCTGAGGCAGATTGCTAAAATTGTCAGGTATTTCTGTAAACTCTTCCTGGTCATCAAAGATGTCGTGCATATGAAGAATGCTAGGCTGATCAGACACATCACCGGAGCCAAACCTATAAAAAAGATTGAGATAACTTACAACTAATATGAGGAATTTGGTTGATATAACTCATAAAATAATCAAAGTGAATATTATTCGAAGAGTGTAAACTTCAACAACAAAAAACGGGGAGTTCCTGAGTTGGGTATTCATGTGAGTGCAAGCCACCACAAGGGCTAGTCCCCACAGGTATAGTGTTTTTTCTATAATTATTAAAGTACATAAAGAGAAAATGTAATTCAGATGTATAAAACCACTTCGAAAGGGCATAACAAAGGAAGAATCTAAAGAGTTTGAAGTTATAAGTAGGTACCCTCACAAATAAAAAATTGTCATAAATACAATAAAACGGAGTGAGTACAGTTTGAATTTATCTTGAACCAAGTTGCACACATATTCCTGTCCACTTTAAATATATTTACAAACATTTTCGAAAATGTTAAGCACATGTAAACTTCTAGATAAGGCGCTAGTTCAACCAACTTACTTTTTGAGTCCGGAAATGTGATTTTTTATGGCTGAACACAACTTTGGGCTTACAGTTATAAACACTTGTTTCACAAAAATTTCTCCTATGTCCTTCAGTGGCATAATATTTTTATCATCCACCCCAGATAAATCAGCTCCATCCAAATTTAGGCCTTGGGATGCAATCAATGAGTGCTGCTCTTTTTGAATCAGTTTCATTGTCAATACAGTGGTTTTTCCAGTGCCTGACCTCCCAAGTATAAAACTAGTGAGCGGGAATTGGATTATCATCTTCTCTTCATCAGTCAGTTCAAAGGGGATATCAATTTCAGAACCATCCACAGCTGTCAGCAAATGTTTTGCCACTCCAGATGATAACGAGTAGAATTTCATCAGCAAAAAACTTTCGCGAACTTTCGAATTTTCCATAGTATATGACGTATCTACTAAATCAAGCTCTTCCTGGGCATCAACTCTGCAATCCTTCTTATAGCGAATAATATCATGCTCAACATCCCAAATAATAGGAACCTCCAGTTTCCTGTAATCCACCAAAAAAGGAGGCAGAGAATAAGAAGAATGTCTAAAGCAGCCCATTCATAAGCATGAACTTCTACAAACAGTTCATTTTCAAGCATCAAAGGTAAAAGAATCCTAGTAACAAAGAATAGCACAATAACAATGAACAATGCATACCCGAGTGTCTGCACTCTTCTGCAGTGATCCATGTAATCATCTGTGTACATCGAAAAAAGGTTCTCGAGACGTTGAATGGTTCTAGCGACATGCTGTTGTGACAGTAGGTCCCAAATTCGTATCATCTGGATATACCTGCCTTCATTTTTCTCCACATCAGTACTCCAAATAAGACAAAGGTCCCTGATCTTGTATACTTTTGCAAGATGGGAAACACCAGGTATATCTAAGTTCCTAACTGTTGTCCTCCAACCATCACCAAGTTTGATAAGCTTTTGGAGTACTTCCCTCCTGAGTTGTGATGATTTTAGCTTGGTGAAAGACTTTCTAAACTCGTCGCTAACAATGACCTGTTAAATTTACCAGTACATAAAATAGAGTCAGAGAAAGAATGAGTTCAAGAATATATCAACAGGTACACAAAAATAGAGGCTGAGTAAGAACGAATTCAAGAATATATCAACAAGTATGTTCTTTAAAGAGAAAGTAAGGAGATTCACAAGATGGTCTGCAATCTAGACATACCATAGTGGAAAGTATCACGTCCCTGCAAATCTTAATTACAAACAGCATTACAGAGACAAGCAAACCACATGGATGATTCCAACAAGTAGACACATTGTTCATGACCATACCAAAAAAAAACACATATTATAAAGGAACAGTATATTCAATAAACCCAGTACTCCCTGACAACAAGTATGAGTCTCTTATCAGACTAATATCAATACATGTGGTTTGAATTCCAGTACACTAAATGCACATAACAGGACCAATTTAATTTTTTTTCTCGAGGATGCGTCCAAACATGCTACAAAATGGCGCAAAATTGGCAGCCAGCCAAAGTGAAGCCAAGCCAACGAATGGAGGAAAAAGCTACAACCTAAACTACTAACGAAAAGATAAGGAGGAAAAGAATGGCACACATAGAAGGAGCACATGAAAGTATGGGCAAAGTCAAGCTGACTAAACATCACTGTGTTACTTACCTTCCATCTGGTATTGCTGAAAACAGCTGAATCAGCATTAAGAAGATCCTCAAGCTCATCAAGCTCTTTCTTTACTTGCAAAACCAACTTACATAAGGCCGCGTCATTAGTGGCATTGAAAACACATTTACGTCTTTGAGCATCAGAAACAAGGTCTGCCCAGACAGTTCCACTTTTATACAGTGTATGAGCATTACCAACAATCCAAAGACAGTGCCTGCATCAAATAAATCATCAATTACATGAACTATATTATCAATATGACATACTTTGAAAGTACCAAAACAAAGTCCTGAAAAAAAAAAGCTTACTTTGCCCTGGTAAGAGCAACATTTGTTCTTTGGTTATCAGCAAGAAACCCAACAACTCCATTCCCATTGGATCTAACCGTTGATAGTATTATTATGTCATCCTCTTCTCCTTGAAAACCATCAATGGACTTGACGCGCACATGAAAGCCATCACATGTGTCGTATTTTTTGCCAAGTCTAACATTAATTGCATCAACTTGAGAACTATATGGAGAGACCACACCGACGCTAAGCGCTTTGCCTGTACTTTTCCAACCTGCAGAAAAAACTAAACTGTTAAGACTGTACTGATAATTTGGGGTCGATTTTGCACAAGGCTAGCAAGTGAATTTTCTTTAGCAAACTTAAGTTGATTCTGTATCATCTTACAATTGACATAACATTACTTTTCAGCTCCGAAGGTAAAAACAAATGTCGAAAAGTGAGTACATGTAGTGGCCAACAACTTTAATAGAGCTATGTAGTGGCCAACAACTTTAATAGAGTTAAAAAATCAGAAGATATACATTGGTAACAAACTGGATTGTTGAACATAAAGTATTGCAATGATCACCTTTCCATCAACGAAGGTTACGCAACATGTAATACAAGGAAGACCCTATAAGCTTCTTAAGATGCCATGTTGTATCAGCAAAGTCACTTGATACAGAAACAATTTAATAACTACCAAGGATATTGAGGCAGGATATATTGGAAGAAAAGAGGGTTCAGCTTAGACATACATTTAAAGATGGTTTGGATGAGGTGCAGAACAACAGCAACTTCAACCATGTTTCGTCGGCTGTTTCCTGTGCCCTCTTTGTCTTCCCTTCCATCAGTGACATTTATAAGAGTGTAGCTGCCAAATGGGAGGCCTCTATAATCCTTGTTATAGCTAGGAGACAGGACATTTGAACCATCTAAAATCTTCCTCTCATAAAACTGAGCATTTGGAAACAGGCTAATACAAGGATTCATCCGATACTGTATATTCAGCAAATGTTTACCGAATTTCAGTGTAACCAATCTCCCAAAAAGACTTGTACCAAAGCCAGCTTCTTTGCATACCTAAAGATAAACAGTGAAAGGTAAGAACTACGATTATCATGAACAGATCTAGCTTTTTCGCAAATGAAAGGCAAGAACTAAGATTATCATGAACCAATCTCCCAAAAAGAAATACCAAATATCCCAAAAAGACCTGTACCAAATCCAGCTTCTTTTTTAGCCATTTGAACAGTTGTATGGACCATGTTATCCATCCGACTTATCTGATGCACATATTTCTATATTTGGTCAATTTTGATGTTTATAGTCCAAATCTTCACTGAATTTACAATATAAAAAACATTGTACGGTAAAATAGTTTTTATTATTTTATGTTAGACAAAACGTGCATGATCACTAGTGCTGCAGACAGATACGCCAATAGCAAAAAAAGCACCATTTTATTATCAGAAGTTGATGGTGTAGATAACTGAACTGATGACTATGGAATGACAGTATGACACCATACAGTATAAAGAGGGTAAGGCAAAACTTACTTTGCTTTTAACCATTGCACTCAGCTGACAGTCATCTCCTACCAAAACAACATGCTTCAACCAATGCAAACGTAGTGGGATCACCAACTCGCACTCCCGCACTTGAGCAGCCTCGTCAACGATTAAGACGTCGAGGGGTGCAATCTTCATGTGATGCAACCGATAAGAGCTGGAGGTAGTACAAAAAAGAAGTGTAGCATTGCGTATGCAGTAGCTCTGGACCCAGTTTTTGTCTACTCCAGTGGGTAAATTGAGTGAGTGTTGTAGATCTTTAAGCAATTTAAGGCATGCAGATCTTGCTCCATCCAGTTCCTTCTCAATAGAAGATATTGGTCGTGCACAAACGGAGTTTTCAGTTGACAAACAACCAAGGGCCCTTTTCAAGCCCTCGTCAGTCAAGTGCGCGTCACACAGAAGACCACCAAAATTTTCCAGCATATTAAGCAATGTAGATATATTTATGACACTATCATGAGATAAGCACCTTCGGGGAAGGTGAACCAATAAATTCACTATGCATCTCTTAAGAGCTACTGCTGCCACATCAAACTGCTTTTTTATGAAGTCCAGGAAGCTGACAGGATCACTATTCCCATCATCCTCAAGAAGCATATCGTAACGTGAAGCACAGTCATCAAAAAAGGACACCATTGAAGCTATTCTGTAGTTCCATCCAGACAACGAAGAAAAGCACTCAAGAAGTTCGTCCACACGAAAATCCAAGAAAACTTCCTGAAGATCCTCGGTGATGTCCATTCTCTGCTTGTTCCCAAACGGCACGACGTCTCCAAGAGAAAAGGGTAGACCATTTTCGTCAATGTGCTGGTTGAAATCCTTCAAGTTCTGAAGGAAACGAGTGCAGACTCCAACGACAGCAACATTAGTGGGAGCACAAGTAAGAGTTCTGCATTTCATACACGCCAAAGCCCATAGTAAAGCACTAACAGTCTTGGTCTTTCCAGTACCTGGTGGACCCCATATAAGCTTCAAGAGGTTCATATGCCTACATCGTACAGCTGAAATCACAGATTCAATGGCATCCACTTGTGACTGATTAAGTTTAATCGAAAGTAATTGCTCTGTCAAGGAAGGCAAACAGCCCCCATCCTGTTCAATGCAGATACCACATACATCTTCACCCTGCAAAAGACCCAACAGAGAGGAGCTCAAAAAGTTAAGAGACCAATTTATGGTGGTAAAGAGAAAAGCAAGTAAAACTAAATCACAACTATCCAGGTTATATTACCAAATTTGTTGGGGCTAACAGTGACTTGATTACTGTGAAATTGTTATTCATGTGCGTGTCATAGGAAAGTGCTTTCCATATCCGTATGCTTGTCATGATATTACTGAGAAATATTGCATGTCTCAATTTACTCAATTCTTCTTCCAAACCAATATCCTTTGCAACTTTAACTCTGAAACACTTGTGGTATTCATCATCCAAAGAAACCTCAGTGACCATTGCCAAGCAATATGTCACACCGTAGCGGTTAAGGTCCTCTGCAGATTCAGGTTTCGAGCTAGACAAAATGAATATATCACCGCTCCTCGCCGTATATGCCTCGGTAGAAAAGCCAGCACCATTGTCCCAAAAGTCCACATCCATGAAGTATAATCCTGATTTTCCTGCTACCTTCATGGAAAGTATTTTCGACGAGGGCGCTTCATTGATGAGCTCAATGCATGAGCATAGATCCGACCTTGTTTCTTCAATCAGTGGCGCACGATATGACTGGAGATAGTGATCAAGCGAACTGAATTTGCAGGGAATAGTCTCAACCTACATAAAAAGGGTATAAACGAAAATATGATTATAGGTAGCAAAAGATTCTTTAATAATTGCTTGAGCACAGAAATGGCATGCAACTAATTATGGCAAGTTCTGAAAAAAAAACTAATCTAGCAGAACAGCACTATGTGGTCAATTTCATATACTGCAAAATCAAGCAAGGATAAATTCAGAACACACATAAGCTGCTCATATCACCTAGGATGTTAGGTAATAGCAAAAAAGTCAATACATAACTTGTCACAGAAAATAAATTATAATTTGTGTCACCAAGACACCAACATATACAATACCACAAGCGTACATATACCTTTCACATTAGCATACCTTTCTAATCTAACCACATGTATTTATTTTCCCCGCAAAAAAAACATGTATTTATTTATCCTCGAAAAAAAACCACATGTATTTATTGCGTTATATACAGTATTTGGAATGAGACAGGCTCGATTATACTACGGCGATTGCGAGCAGTGCAACACTTGACGAATGAAACTAGTGCGTCATTGTTTTGAACAGCAGTGGACACCATCACGAATCACGGAATCCGTCACAAATGGCACCAACATGCAACATGTAAATTTTCAGAAATTCCATGAATCACCAAATTCGCAACAACAACCAGTACGTAACCAGCACTGGAGTCTAGAAGACACTGATAAATCACTGATTCACCGATTTAAGCACGGCTGGAAACCTAGCGCGCGTATGCATGCATACAACTTCACCCGTTCGGGGGACTGCGCAGTGCGCACAGATTCAAAAAAAAAGAAGAAGAAGAAGAAGCTCAAACTGGCAACCGCGCGCTCGCGAAGAACATCACCAGAACTAGGATCGATGACGGGCGCACGAACCTTGGCCCCGTAGAGGTCGTCGTCGTTGATGTCCCGGACGGACCAGGAGAGCACCACGTCGCCCAAATCCATCTCCCGCGTGTCGCCGGAGACCGGGGCTATCGCACTAGTAGCTATCCCCGGCCGTCCTCACGCGCCAACACCGGAGCGAGCAGGCGGCATTTGCGAGGAGGAAGCGGAAGGAACCCGGGGGTGTGAAGGAGCCGCACCGGGTCAAAGGCTGCTGCGAGCGGCTGCGCTGTGCGGAGAAAGGCAGGAGTGGTCGACGCCTCGACGGGACGTGAGAGGAAGAAGAGGGGTGCGTGCTACTGCTGCGCAGGAAGAAATCTTTTGCTTCTGGGAGAAGATGCTACGGGGCTAGTACTAGGCTTTTGAGATTCTAGGGAGTGATCGATGGGACGCTTGGGAGTCAGGCCCTTTTCTCACGGGGAAGGTAAACCGCGGTGAATGGACTGCGGCGGAGGTGCACAGTGCGCGAAGTGGCTCCGGTTTTACGGAGCTAGCTGGTACGGTAAATTCGTGGCGGTAAAAATGCAGGTAGTAGTATATTTTTTTGAAGGTAGTAAAACGTGACGTCAGTCATCACAAAAAAAGAAAAAAAATGTGTTGTCAGTTTAGTCTTGACCGGCGAGCCTGTGGTTTGGCCTCTCCTCTGCCTCCCACTTCGGCGATCAATGGCAGGAAGGGGAATCCCGGTGCCTTTGCTCCAGTTAGTACTTTAGGTTAGAGTTTCTTAGACCTCGCATGGTGTGGCACTTGGACGAATGACGGTGCTACTTTTTCGAGTTTGTCTTCCGGGCTTCGACCCTCCTTGGGTTTGTCTGTCTGGATGTAGTCGACAGAGTTCCGGAGTAGATTCCTGCCGTGATTTGGTGGTTAGGTGCTTCATATCTATGCAATGATTCAATGGCGACGATTGTGTCTTTCCGGTTGTCATTGGCAAGATCAAGCCAGCTCCGGTAGGGAAGTGGCGACAGCGGTGCATCGGTGACTCATTTCGGTGGTCGTAGTGGTAGTTCGACTGGTTTCGAAATCTTGACGTAATTTTTATTATGTTTGAGATACTTTGTACTTCAAGTGAACTTTGATAATAGATCTAGGTCATTTCCAAAAAAAAAGTATGGTCCTGAGTCAGTCTCGGTCGTCCTCTTTTCTATAATTTTTTATTGTGTGCTACTACATTATTATTTTTTATATTTTTATAGCAAATTAAATCGTTTTTATGGATCTATTAGTTTAGTGTTCAATGTCTAGTGTTAGTTCTTGTTTTCTTTATAGCATGAAATCAATATCTAATACGGTCAACATACATTCCTCATTTAACAAGACATTTTTAGGGGCAACAAGAAACCCTGGAAGCTTCGGAGGAGTCAAGACGAGTCACGTGGGGCCCACAGGAATAGGTGGCATGGCCTGGGATGGTCGCGCCCTCGCCCATGTGGGGCACACAGATACCGCCCTGACCTATTTCCGCCGTCATAAATCCCTATAAACACCGAAATCATCTGTCGTGCCTCCAGAAGATTTTTATCGCCGTGGCAAGTCTCTGTTCTGAAGAGATCCCATTTAAAACCTTGTTCCGAAGGCACCATGTCTCGATTAAGATATTTAGGCAAAGGCCTTGCAGTATATCAAGTTTTCACCACCACTTAACTAGCAAGCTGATATTCTGCTTGCCAGTTAAGTGGTCTTAGCGGGTCTTATTTTGACCTCGGGAATATAGTTGTAGATATGCGAGTCTTAGTGGGTCAGTGGCTCCACCTCTTATCTCCATCTACGACATGTTGTATACGTCGCCACATTCAATATGTCACTTAGTCATATCTGCATCATAGCGGGTTAGCAGCTCCGAAAGAAAGGGAGGGGGGACTTCATTCAGTGACTCCGTGATCACACTCTAAACGATCAAAATAAGCTAAAGCTTGAAGACAAGTTTTGTACTCGATTAATTTCTCAGTCCCTCTAGTCGGGTGGGCGCCGGCCGGTCGAATCCCCTAGAAAGCTGTATGTGCGGATTTCCCCGCATGCGTCTTGAAGGAAATATGCCCTAGAGACAATAATAAAGTTGTTATTTTATATTTCCTTATTCATGATAAAGGTTTATAATTCATGCTAGAATTGTATTGATCGAAAACTTAAATACATATGTGAATATATAAACAAATATTGTGTCCCTAGTAAGCCTCTACTAGACTAGTCCGTTGATAAAAAATGGTTAAGGTTTCCTAACCATGGATATGTGTTGTCATTTGATAACGGGATCACATCATTAGGAGAATAATGTAATGGACAAGACCCATCTGTTAGCTTAGCATTTAATTGTTCAGTTTATTGATACTGCTTTCTTGAATGTCAAATACATGCTCCTTCGACCATGAGATCATGCAACTCCCAGATACCGGAGGAATACCTTGTGTGCTATCAAACATCACAATGTAACAGGGTGATCATAAAGATGATCTACAGTTATCTTCGAAGGTGTTTGTTGAGTTGGCAGGGATCGAGATTGGGATTTGTCACTCCGAGTACCGAAGAGGTATATCTGGGCCCTCTCGGTAATACACATCATAATAAGCTTGCAAACAAATGACTAAGGATTTAGTTACGAAATGATGTATTACGGAACAAGTAAAGAGACTTGGCAGTAACGAGATTGAACTGGGTATGAAGATATCAACGATCGAATCTCGGGCAAGTAACATACCGACAGACAAAGGGAATTACGTATGTTGTCATAATGGTTCAAGTTCAACCAATAAAGATCTTCATAGAATATCTAGAACCAATATGGGCATCCAGGTTCCGCTATTGGTTATTGACCGGAGAGGTGTCTTGGTCATGTCTACATAGTTCTCGAACCCGTACGTTCCGCACGCTTAACGTTCGTTGACGATATAGTGTTATATGAGTTATGTGATTTGGTGACCGAGTGTTCGGAGTCTCGGATGAGATCACGGACATGACGAGGATCTCTGAAATGGTCCGGAGGTAAAGATAGATATATAGGATGATGATATTCAGACACCGGAAGAGTTTCGGAGTGCTCCAGGTAGTCATCGGGTCGCCAAAAGGGGTTCTGGACAACCCCGGGAGGTCTATGGGCCTAATGGCCAAAGGGGAGAGACACACCAGCACACAAGGGGGCTGGCGCGCCCCTCTCCCTGACAGCCGGCCCTAGGGAAGGAAAAGGGGGAGGGCTAGCCCCTCCTGCCTTCCCCTCTTGATGGGAGAAAGGAAAGGGGGGGCGCCATCCTCCCCTACCTTTCCTCGCGCGCCTAAAAAGGCAAAGGGGGCGTGGCTAGGGGCAGGAGCCCAAGTGGGATTCGGCCCCACTTGGGGCGCCTCCTGGCTGCCTCCTCCCTCCCCCAACCTATACATATGTGGGAGGTGGGCACCACACAAAGCCACGACAATCTCTTAGCCGTGTGCGGCGTCCCTCTCCACAGTTTCGTCCTTCGGTCATATTTTTGTAGTGCTTAGGCGAAGCCCTGCGGAGATAGCTTCACCATCACCGTCACCACACTGTCGTGCTACTGAAACTCATCCACTACTTCACCGTCTTGCTGGATCAAGAAGGCGAGGACGTCATCGAGCTGAACGTGTGCTGAATGCGGAGGTGTCGTACGTTCAGTACTCGATCGGCTGGATTGCGAAGAAGTTTGACTACATCAACCGTTACTAAATGCTTCCTCTTATGATCTACGAGGGTATGCAGACATACTCTCCCCCTCGTTGCTATGCATATAGATCTTGTGTGTGCATAGAATTTTTTTGTTTTCCATGCAATGTTTCCCAACAGTGGCATCCGAGACAGGTTTATGCGTAGATGATATGCACGAGTAGAACACAGAGAGTTGGGGTGGTGATAGTCATACTTCTTACCACCAACATCTTATTTTGATTCGGCGGTATTGTGGGATGAAGCGGCCCAGACCAACCTTACATGTCCACGCACATGAGGCCGGTTCCACAGACTGACCTGCAACTAGTTTTGCATAAAGGTGGCTGGCGGGTGTCTGTTTCTCCTACTTTAGTTGAATCGAATTTGACTACGGCTAGTCCTTGAAGAAGGTTAGAACAACAAACTTGATAAATCATTGTTGTGTTTTTTTGTGTAGGTAAGAACGGTTATTGCTAGAAGCCCGTAGCAACCACGTAAAACTTGCAACAACAAAGTAGAGGACGTCTAATTTGTTTTTGCAGGGCATGTTGTGATGTGATATGGTCAACACATGATGTGATATACGTTGTTGTATGAGATGATCATGTTTTGTAATATTGACAACCGGCAGGAGCCTTAGGGTTGTCTCTTAATTATTGTATGAAATGCAAGCACCATTGATATGTCCAATTTGCATCATGTTTTTCTGCTGTCATTTATAATGTTTTTATGCATAATAATGCTTTATGGAGTATTTTAATGCACTTTCTCATAATATGCAAGGTTTACACAAAGAGGGAGAATGCCGGTAGCTAGAATTCTGGACCTAAAAAAGCTACGTCAGAGTTACCTATTCTGCACATCTCCAAATGAGCTGAAAATTTACGGAGAATTATTTTGCAATATATGAAAAATATTGGAGCAAATAAGTACCAGAGGGGGCCCACCAGGTGGGCACAACCCACCTGGGCGCTCCAGGGAGCCCAGACGCGCCCTGGTGGGTTGTGCCATCCTCGACCCACCTTTGATGCCCATCTTTGGTATATAGGTCATTTTGACCTGAAAAGATCAGGAGGGGACTTTTAGGATGAAGTGCCACCATCTCGAGGCGGAACTTGGGGAGGAGCACTTTTGCCCTCCGGCGGAGCGATTCCACCGGGGAAACTTCCCTACCGGAGGGGGAAATCATCGTCATTATCATCACCAACAACTCTCCCATCTTGGGGAGGGAAATCTCCATCAACATCTTCAACAACACCATCTCCTCTCAAACCCTAATTCATTTCTTGTGTTCAATCTTTGTACCGGAACCTTAGATTGGTACTTGTGGGTGACTAGTAGTGTTGATTACATCTTGTAGTTGATTGCTATATGGTTTATTTGGTTGAAGATTATATGTTCAGATCCATTATGCTATTTAATACCCCTCTGATCTTGAGCAGATTATCATTTGTGAGTAGTTACTTTTGTTCTTGAGGTCACGGGAGAAATCTTGTTGCAAGTAATCATGTGAATTTGATATGTGTTCGATATTTTGATGATATGTATTTGTGATTCCCTTAGTAGTGTCATGTGAACGTCGACTACATGGCACTTCACCTTATTAGGGCCTAAGAGAATGCATTGTGGAGTAGTTATTGATGGATTGCTAGAGTGACAGAAGCTTAAACCCTAGTTTATGCGCTACTTCGTAAGGGACTGATTTGGATCCAAAAGTTTAATGCTATGGTTAGATTTTATCTTAATACTTTTCTCGTAGTTGTGGATGCTTGCGAGGGGGTTAATCATAAGTAGGAGGTTTGTTCAAGTAAGAACAACACCTAAGCACCGACCCACCTACATATCAAATTATCAAAGTAGCGAACATGAACCAAACCAACATGATGAAAGTGACTAGATGGAATTCCCGTGTACCATCAAGAATGATTTGCTTATCATAAGAGACCATTTTGGCATGTCCTTTGCCTCAAAAGGATTGGGCTACCTTGCTGCATTTTATTTACCGTTACCGTTACTTGCTCGTTATCAAACTACCTGTTACTGATAATTTCAGTGCTTGCAGAGATTACCTTGCTAAAAACCACTTGTCATTTGCTTCTGCTCCTCGTTGGGTTAGACACTCTTACTTGTCGAAAGGACTATGATTGATCCCATATACTTGTGGGTCATCAAGGCTCTTTTCTGGCGTCATTGCCAGGGAGTGAAGCGCTGTTGGTAAGTGGAAATTGGTAAGGAAAAATTATTATTACATGCTGAAATTTATTGTCACTTGTTACTATGGAGAACAATCCTTTGAGGGGTTTGTTCGGGGTATCTTCACCTCGACCAGAACCACAATTAGTTGCCCTTCAACCTAGGATCACATTTCATTCTAGCATTCAGAGATTTTTCTTTATACTTGTGTAATAATTTCTCTAGATCATCTCTATCCTTACAAGCAAGAATATCTCTAGTTGCCTCTTCACTCATAACATAGCCTTCCGGTACCTTAGGAAATTCATATCTAGGAGGTCTAGCTCTAGCAGGTGTTTCAAGAGTTTCAGTTTCAAGCTCATCATCAGATTCAACAACATCATGTTGTATTACTCTAGCAATTTGTTCATCAAGAAATTCACCAAGTGGCACATCATCATTGTCGAGCATGGTACTAGCATCATCATAAGCATCATTCATAGTAGAAGTAGCATCATCAATAACTTGCGACATATCAGAATTAATAGCATGTGGTGGTGGTGTTGCATGTTTACTCATAACAGAAGGTGAATTTAAAGCAGAACTGGATGGCAGTTCCTTACCTCCCCTCGTCTTTGAGGGAAATATCTTAGTCTTAGCATCTTTCAGATTCTTCATAGTGATAAATTGATAATAATCCCAAGTGACTCAACAAATATAGCTATGCTCCCCGGCAACGGCGCCAGAAAAAGGTCTTGATAACCTACAAGTATAGGGGATCGCAACAGTTTTCGAGGGTAGAGTATTCAACCCAAATTTATAGATTCAACACGAGCCAAAGAATATTTGAAGGTATTAGCAGCTGAGTGATGACCCACAAGTGTAGGGGATCTATCGTAGTCCTTTCTATAAGTAAGAGTGTCGAACCCAACGAGGAGCAGAAGGAAATGACAAGCGGTTTTCAGTAAGGTATCCTCTGCCAGCACTGAAATTATCGGTAACAGATAGTTTTGTGATAAGGTAATTCGTAATGGGTAACAAGTAACAAAAGTAACTAAGGTGCAACAAGGTGGCCCAATCCTTTTTGTAGCGAAGGACAAGCCTGGAAAAACTCTTATATAGAGGAAAGCGTTCCCGAGGACACATGGGAATTATCGTCAAGCTAGTTTTCATCATGTTCATATGATTCGCGTTCGTTACTTTGATAATTTGATATGTGGGTGGACCGGTGCTTGGGTACTGCCCTTCCTTGGACAAGCATACCACTTATGATTAACCCCTCTCGCAAGCATCTGCAACTACGAAAGAAGAATTAAGGTAAACCTAACCATAGCATGAAAGATATGGATCCAAATCAACCCCTTACGAAGCAACGCATAAACTAGGGTTTAATCTTCTGTCACTCTAGCAACCCATCATCTACTTATTACTTCCCAATGCCTTCCTCTAGGCCCAAGCAATGGTGAAGTGTCATGTATTCGATGTTCACATAACACCACTAGAGGAAAGACAACATACATCTCATCAAAATATCGAATGAATACCAAATTCACATGACTACTTATAATAAGACTTCTCCCATGTCCTCAGGAACAAACGTAACTACCCATAAATCATATTCATGTTCATAATCAGAGGGGTATTAATATGCATAAAGGATCTGAACATACGATCTTCCACCAAATAAACCAACTAGCATCAACTACAAGGAGTAATCAACACTACTAGCAACCCACATGGACCAATCTGAGGTTTTGAGACAAAGATCGGATACAAGAGATGAACTAGGGTTTGAGAGAAGATGGTGATGGTGAATATGTTGATGGAGATGGACCTCCTCCCAATGAGAGGATCGATGGTGATGACGATGGCGATGATTTCCCCCTCCCGAAGGGATGTTTCCCCGGCACAACAGCTTCGTCGGAGCCCTAGATTGGTTCCGCCAAGGTTTCGCCTCGAGACGGTGGCCCTTCGTCCCGAAAGCTTCCTTATGATTTTTTCCAGGGTAAAAGACACCTTATACCAGAAGATGGGCATCGGGGGGCTTCTAGGTGGCCCACGAGGCAGGGGGCACACCCAGGGGGGTAGCGCGCCCCCACCCTCGTGGAAAGTGCGTGCCCCCCCTCTGGTGCTTTCTTCGCCCAATATTTTTAATGTATTCCAAAATTGATTTTCATGGAGTTTCAGTACTTTTGGATTTGTGCAGAATATGTCTCTAATATTTGCTCCTTTTCCAGCCCAGAATCCAGCTGCTGGCATTCCCCATCTTCATGTAAAACCTTGTAAAATAAGAGAGAAAAGGCATAACTAATGTGACATAATGCGTAGTAACAGCCCATAATGCAATAAATACTGATATAAAAGCATGATGCAAAATGAATGTATCACTGAGTTGTCAATTCAACCACACCTAGAGATTAATTATCTACAGCAAAGTGATTAGTAGCAAAGTAGTATGATAGTTGTGATGATAGTAGCAGTAGCAACAGTAACAGTAACAGTGACAGCAGTGATATTGTAGCAGTAACGATAGTGATACGTCCATTTTGCATAATGCTTTTATATCGATATTTATTGCATTATGGGCTGTTATTACACGTTATGTCACAATACTTATGCTTATTCTCTCTTATTTTGCAAGGTTTACATGAAGAGGGAGAATGCCGGCAGCTGGATTCTGGGCTGGAAAATGAGCAAATATTAGAGACCTATTCTGCACAACTCCAAAAGTCTTGAAACTCCATGAAAGTTATTTTTGGAATTACTAAAAATAATGGGCGAAGAAAGTACCAGAGAGGGGACACACCCTGGCCATGAGGGTGGGGGCGCGCCCTACACCCTGGGCGCGCCCCCTGCCTCGTAGGCCCCCTGGCAGGCCTCCGTTGACCATTGCTACGTCTTGAGCTTGCGTTGGTTTTCCTCAAAGAGGAGAGGATGATGCAGCGATAGTAGCGTAAGTATTTCCCTCAATTTTTGAGAACCAAGGTATCAATCCAGTAGGAGGCTCCTCAAAAGTCCCACGCACCTACACAAACAAACTGAGAACTCGCAACCAACACAATAAAGGGGTTGTCAATCCCTTCACGGCCACTTGCGAAAGTGAGATCTAATAAAGATAGTATGATAAGATAAATATATTTTTGGTATTTTATAATATAGATGCAAAAAGTAGAGATGCAAATAAAAGTAGATTGAAAGCAAATATGATAAGAGATAGACACGGGGGCCATAGGTTTCAGTAGTGGCTTCTCTCAAGATAGCATAGGAATTACGGTGGGTGAACAAATTACTACCGAGCATTTGATAGAAAAGCGAATAGTTATGACATTATCTAGGCATGATCATGTATATAGACATCACGTCCATAACAAGTAGACCGACTCCTTCCTGCATCTACTACTATTACTCCACACATCGACTGACTCCTGCCTGCATCTAGAGTATTAAGTTCATAAGAACAGAGTAACGCATTAAGCAAGATGACATGATGTAGAGGGATAAACTCAAGCAATATGATATAAACCCCATCTTGTTATCCTCGATGGCAGCAATACAATATGTGCCTTGCAACCCTTTCTATCACTGGGTAAGGACACCACAAGATTGAACCCAAAGCTAAGCACTTCTCCCATGGCAAGAAAGATCAATCTAGTAGGCCAAACCAAACTGATAATTCGAAGAGACTTGCAAAGATAACTCAATCATACATAAAAGAATTCAGAGAAGATTCAAATATTGTTCATAGATAAACTTGATCATAAACCCACAAATCATCGGATCTCGACAAACACACCGCAAAAAGAGTTTACATCGAATAGATCTCCACAAGAGAGGGGGAGAACATTGTCTTGATATCCAAAAAGAGAGAAGAAGCCATCTAGCTAATAACTATGGACCCGTCGGTCTGTGTTAAACTACTCACAACTCATCGGAGGGTCAAGGATGTTGATGTAGAAGCCCTCCATGGTCGATTTCCCCTCCGGCAGAGTGCCGGCGAAGGCTCCAAGATGAGATCTCGCGGATACATAAGGTTACGGTGGTGGAAATTGTGTTCCGTCCTGCTCCTGGATGTTTTTGGGGTAAGTAGGTATATATAGGAGGAAGAAGTACGTCGGTGGCCGCCCGAGGGGCCCACGAGACAGGGGGCGCGCCCTACAGGGGGGGCACCCTCCTATCTCGTGGGAGCCTCGGCAGCTTCTTGGCTTGCACTCCAAGTTCTCTGGATCACGTTCGTTCCAAAAATCACGCTCCCGAAGGTTTCATTCCGTTTGGACTCCGTTTGATATTCCTTTTCTTCGAAATACTGAAATAGGCAAAAAACAGCAATATGGGCTGGGCCTCCGGTTAGTAGGTTAGTCCCAAAAATGATATAAATGTGTAAAATAAAGCCCATAAACATCCAAAAGGGGTAATATAATAGCATGGAACAATAAAAAATTATAGATACGTTGGAGACGTATCAAGCATCCCCAAGCTTAATTCCTGCTCGTCCTCGAGTAGGTAAATGATAAAAAGAGAATTTTTGATGTGGAATGCTACCTAGCATAATTCATAATGTAATTTTCTTTATTATGACATGAATGCTCAGATCCAAATGATTCAAAATAAAAGTTCATATTGATAAAAGAAATAGTAACACTTCAAGCATACTAATAAAAGTAATCATGTCTTCTCAAAATAACATGGCAAAAGAAAGTTCATCCCTACAAAATCATATAGTTAGGCTATGCTTCATTTTCGTCATACAAAGATGTTCCCAACTTCTATACCCCCAATAACAAGCCAAGCAATTGTTTCATACTTAAATATCTCAAACTTTTTCAACCTTCACGCAATACATGAGCATGAGCCATGGATATAGCACTATGGGTGGAATAGAATATGATGATGGGGATTGTGTGGAGAAGACAAAAAAAGAGAAAGTCTCACATTGACGAGGATAATCAACGGGCTATGGAGATGCCCATTAATTGATGTCAACATCAGGAGTAGGGATTGCCATGCAACGGATGCACTAGAGCTATAAATGAATGCTCAACAAAAGAAAACTAGTGGGTGTGCATCCAACTTGCTTGCTCACGAAGACCTAGGGCATTTGAGGAAGCCCATCGTAGGAATATACAAGCCAAGTTCTATAATGAAAAATTCCCACTAGTATGAAAAAGACAACTTATGAGACTCACTATATGAAAAATGTGGTGCTACTTTGAAGCACAATATATGAGACTCACTACATGAAGAACAAGGTGCTACTTTGAAGCACAAGTGTGGAAAAAGAGATAGTAACATTGCCCTTTTTTTCTTTTTCCTTTTTCTTTTCTTTTTTGGGCCTTTATTTGGCCTTTCTTCTTTTTTTCTTTGGGCAATGTTCTAATAATGATGGTCATCACACTTTCATTGTTTACGACATATGAATTACAACTCGAAACTAGAACAAGATATGACTCTATATGAATGCCTCCGGCGGTGTACCGGGATGGTGCAATGAATCAAGAGTGACATGTATGAAAAATAATGCATGGTGGCTTTGCCACAAATACGATGTCAACTACATGATCATGCAATGGCAATATGACAAAAGTAAAGTATGTCCTGATGATGATGAACGGAACGGTGGAAAGTTGCATGGCAATATATCTCGGAATGGCTATGGAAATGCCATAATAGGTAGGTATGGTGGCTGTTTTGAGGAAGATATAGGGAGGTTTATGTGTGATAGAGCATATCGTATCATGGGGTTTGGATGCACCGGTGAAGTTTGCACCAACTCTCAAGGTGAGAAAGGGCAATGCACGGTACCGAAGAGTCTAGCAAAGGTGGAAAGGTAAAAGTGCGTATAATCCGTCGACTCAACATTAGTCAAAAGAACTCATATACTTATTGCAAAAATTTAGAAGTCATCAAAAATCAAGTACTACGTGCATGCTCCTAGGGGGATACATTGGTAGGAAAAGACCATCGCTCGTCCCCGACCGCCACTCATAAGGATGCACAAGCCAGGTACACTTCATGTTTCAATTTTGTTACACAACTTTAATCATACGTGCATGCTACGGGACTTGCTAACTTCAACACAAGCATTCTTTAAATTCATAATCACCCAACTAGCATGACTTTAATATCACTATCTCCATATCTCAAAACAATTATCAAGTATCAAATTGATCACAACATCCAATTCACTTCCTATGATAGTTTTTATTATACCCAACTTGGATGCCTACCATTCTAGGACCAATTTTATAACCAAAGCAATTACCATGTTGTTCTAAAAGACTCTGAAAATAATATAACTGAAGCATGAGAGACTAGTAATTTCTACAAAAATAAATCACCACCGTGCTCTAAAAGATATAAGTGAAGCACTAGAGCAAAAACTATCAAGCTCAAAAGATATAAGTGAAGCACATAGAGTATTCTAGCAAATTCTAATCAAATAGGCTTCTCCCAAAAGGTGTGTACAGAAAGGATGATTGTGGTAAACTAAAAAGCAAAGACTAATATAATACATGACGCTCCAAGCAAAACACATATCATGTGGCGAATAAAAATATAGCTCCAAGTAAAGTTACCAATGAACGAAGACGAAAGAGGTGATGCCTTCCCGGGGCATCCCCAAGCTTAGGCTTTTGGCTATTCTTGAATATCTTGGGGTGCCTTGGGCATCCCAAAGCTTAGGCTCTTTCCACCCTTTATTCCATAGTCCATAAAGGCTTTACCCAAAACTTGAAAACTTCACAACACAAAACTCAACAGGAAATCTTATAAGCTCCGTTAGTGAAAGAAAACAAAACCACCACATAAGGTACTGTAATGAACTCATTCTTTATTTATTTTGGTGTTAAACCTACTGTATTACAACTTCTCTATGGTTTATAAACTATTTTACTAGCCATAGATGCATCAAAATAAGCAAACAACACACGAAAAACAGAATCTGTCAAAAACAGAACAGTCTGTAGCAATCTGTAACTAACGCAAAATTCTGGAACTCTAAAAATCCTACCAAAATAGGAAGTCCTGGAAATTTTGTTTATTGAACAGAAGCAAAAAGAATCAACGCAAAATCACGTTTATGTGATTTAACAAAATTATATTCATGCGTGCAAAGTTTCTCATCGTAGGTTATCCTATAGGTTCTACTTGGCACAAACACTAATTAAAAGATAAAAACACATCTAAACAGAAGGTAGATGCAAGGTTTATTACTAAACAGGAGCAAAAAACATAAAGAAAATTGGGTTGCCTCCCAACTAGCGCTATCGTTTAACGCCCCTAGCTAGGCATGAAAGCAAAGATAGATCTAACGAGTGCCATCTTTGGCACTAAATTCATAAGTAGCCCGCATGATAGATTCATAAGGTAATTTGACTTTCTTTCTTGGAAAGTGCTCCATGCCTTTCTTTAATGGAAATTGGAATCTAATATTCCCTTCCTTAATATTAATAATCGCGCCAATCATTCTAAGGAAAGGTCTACCAAGAATAATAGGGCATGAAAGATTGCAATCTATATCAAGAACGATAAAATCCATGGGCAGCAAATTTCTATTTTCAACAATGAGAACATCATTGATCCTTCCCATTGGCTTTTTAATGGTGGAATCCGCAAGGTGCAAATTTAAAGAGCAACCATCAAGATCATGGAAACCTAGAATATCACATAAAGTTTTCGGAATCGTGGAAACACTAGCACCCAAATCACACAAAGCAAAACACTCATAATCTTTAATTCTAATCTTTATAGTAGGTTACCACTCATCATTAAGTTTTCTAGGTATAGAAACTTCCAAATTAAGTTTTTCATCATAAGATTGCATCATGGCATCAACAATATGTTTGGTAAAAGCTTTGTTTTGACTATAAGCATGAGGAGAATTAACAACGGATTGCAACAAGGAAATACAACCTTTTAAATAACAATTATCATAATCAAATTCCTTGAAATCCAAGATAGTAGGTTCAATGTTATTAGAAGTTGAGGACTCTCCAATCTCATTTTTACCAAATTTAGCATCAAGATCTAAAGACCCCGAATTCTTGGGACGCCTTCTAGGCAAAGTTGATTCATCATCAGTCCCATAATCATAAAAATTCATATTGCAAAACATAGATCTAATAGGAGACGCATCAATAACTTTAAGATCCTCATCATTATTTTCATGGAAACTAGAAGAACACGCTTTTATAAAGCTATCTTTGTTAGCACGCAATCTAGCGGTTCTTTCCTTACACTCATCAGTGGAAATTCTCATTACCTTGAGAGACTCATTGATATCATGCTTAGGAGGAGAAGATATAAGTTTAAGAGAATCAGCATCAAGCGAAAGTCTATCAACGTTCCTAGCCAAATCATCAACTTTGAGCAATTTTTTCTTCAAGCAAAGCATTAAAATTATTTTGAGAAATCATAAATTCTTTCACACTATTCTCAAAATCAGAGGGCATCTTATTAAAATTACCATAAGAATTATTGTAGGAATTTCCATCATTATTAGAGGAATTAGTAGGGAACGGTCTAGCATTAAAGTTTCCTCTATAAGCATTGTTTCCAAAACTATTCCTACCAACAAAATTCACATCCATAGATTCATTATTATTCTCAATCAAAGAATACAAAGTCATATCATTGGGATCAAGAGGAGTATTTTTAGTAGCAAGCAATTTCATAAGTTCATCCATCTTTCCACTCAAAACATTGATTTCTTCTATAGCATGCACTTCTTTACTAGAAGATCTTTCGGTGTGCCATTGAGAATAACTAGCCATAATATTATCAAGAAGTTTTGTAGCATCTCCTAACGTAATTTCCATAAACATGCCTCCCGCGGCCGAATCTAAGAGATTTCTAGAAGCAAAGTTCAAACCGGCATAAAATTTTTGTATGATCATCCATAAATTCAAACCATGAGTAGGGCAATTGCGAAGCATCAATTTCATTCTTTCCCAAGATTGGGCAACATGCTCATGATCAAGTTGTTTAAAATTCATGATATCGTTCCTAAGAGTGATAATCTTAGCAGGAGTAAAATACTTAGAGATAAAAGCATCTTTGCACTTGTTCCAAGAATCAATACTATTTTTAGGCAAAGAAAAAAACCAAACTTTAGCATGATCTCTAAGTGAAAATGGAAATAACTTCAATTTGACAATATTGTTATCCGTATCTTTCTTCTTTTGCATATCATACAAATCAACAAAATTGTTTAGATGAGTAGCGGCATCTTCACTAGGAAGGCCGGCAAATTGATCTTTCATAACATGATTTAGCAAAGCAGTATTGATTTCACAAGACTCAACATCATTAAGAGGAGCAATCGGAGTACTAAGGAAATAATTATTATTGGTATTCGAGAAATCACACAATTTGGTATTATCTTGCACCATGGCAAGAAGTAATCCAACACACAAGCAAATAGAAAAAGGCAAGCGAAAAGAGAGAGAGAGATTGGGAAAGAGAGGGCGAATAAAACGGCAAGGGTGAAGTGGGGGAGAGGAAAACGAGAGGCAAATGGCAAATAATGTAAATGCGAGGGAGATGGCTTTGTGATGGGTACTTGGTATGTCTTGACTTGAGCAAAGACCTCCCCGGCAATGGCGCCAGAAATACTTCTTGCTACGTCTTGAGCTTGCGTTGGTTTTCCTCGAAGAAAGTACCAGAGAGGGGCCACACCCTGGCCACGAGGGTGGGGGCGCGCCCTACCCCCTGGGCGCGCCCCCTGCCTCGTAGGCCCCCTGGCAGGCCTTCGTTGACCATTGCTACATCTTGAGCTTGCGTTGGTTTTCCTCAAAGAGGAGAGGGTGATGCAGCGATAGTAGCGTAAGTATTTCCCTCAGTTTTTGAGAACCAAGGTATCATTCCAGTAGGAGGCTCCTCAAAAGTCCCACGCACCTACACAAACAAACTAAGAACTCGCAACCAACGCAATAAAGGGGTTGTCGATCCCTTCACGGCCACTTGCGAAAGTGAGATCTAATAAAGATAGTATGATAAGATAAATATATTTTTGGTATTTTATAATATAGATGCAAAAAGTAGAGATGCAAATAAAAGTAGATTGAAAGAAAATGTGATAAGAGATACACCCGGGGGCCATAGGTTTCACTAGTGGCTTTTCTCAAGATAGCATAGGAATTACAGTGGGTGAACAAATTACTGTCGAGCAATTGATAGAAAAGTGCATAGTTATGACATTATCTAGGCATGATCATGTATATAGGCATCACATCCATAACAAGTAGACCGACTCCTTCCTGCATCTACTACTATTACTCCACACATCGACTGACTCCTGCCTGCATCTAGAGTATTAAGTTCATAAGAACAGAGTAACGCATTAAGCAAGATGACATGATGTAGAGGGATAAACTCAAGCAATATGATATAAACCCCATCTTGTTATTCTCGATGGCAACAATATAATACGTGCCTTGCAACCCTTTCTGTCACTAGGTAAGGACACCGCAAGATTGAACCCAAAGCTAAGCACTTCTCCCATGGCAAGAAAGATCAATCTAGTAGGCCAAACCAAATTGATAATTCGAAGATACTTGCAAAGATAACTCAATCATACATAAAAGAATTCAGAGAAGATTCAAATATTGTTCATAGATAAACTTGATCATAAACCCACAATTCATCGGATCTCGACAAACGCACCACCAAAAGAGTTTACATCGAATAGATCTCCACAAGAGAGGGGGAGAACATTGTATTGAGATCCAAAAAGAGATAAGAAGCCATCTAGCTAATAACTATGGACCCGTAGGTCTGTGGTAAAGTACTCACAACTCATCGGAGGGGCAAGGATGTTGATGTAGAAGCCCTCCATGGTCGATTCCCCCTCCGGCAGAGTGCCGGTGAAGGCTCCAAGATGAGATCTCGCAGATACAGAAGGTTACAGTGGTGGAAATTGTGTTTCATCCTACTCCTGGATGTTTTCAGGGTACGTAGGTATATATAGGAGGAAGAAGTACGTCGGTGGCCGCCCGAGGGGCCCACGAGACAGGGGGCACGCCCTACAGGGGGGTGCGCCCTCCTATCTCGTGGGAGCCTCGGCAGCTTCTTGGCTTGCACTCCAAGTCCTCTGGATCACGTTCGTTCCAAAAATCACGCTCCCGAAGGTCTCATTCCGTTTGGACTCCGTTTGATATTCCTTTTCTTCAAAATTCTGAAATAGGCAAAAAAAAACAGCAATATGGGTTGGGCCTCCGGTTAGTAGGTTAATCCCAAAAATGATATAAATGTGTAAAATAAAGCCCATAAACATCCAAAAGGGGTAATATAATAGCATGGAACAATAAAAAATTATAGATACATTGGAGACATATCAACCATCTTCTGCTATATGAAGTCTTTTACCTTGGAAAAAATCATAAGCAAGATTTCGAGACAAAACACTGCCGCCACGAGGCGGAACCTTGGTGGAACCAATCTAGGGCTTAGGCGGAGCTATTCTGCCGGGGAAACATCCCTCGGGGAGGGGGAAATCATCACCATCGCCATCACCAACGATCCTCTCATCGAGAGGGGGTCAATCTCCATCAACATCTTCACCAGCACCATCTCCTCTCAAACCCTAGTTCATCTCTTGTATTCAATCTTTGTCCAAAACCTCAGATTGGTACCTGTAGGTAGCTAGTAGTGTTGATTACTCCTTGTAGTTGATGCTAGTTGGTTTATTCGGTGGAAGATCATATATTCAGCTCCTTAATGCATATTAATACCCCTCTGATTATGAACATGAATATGATTTGTGAGTAGTTACGTTTGTTCCTGAGGACATGGGAGAAGCCTTGCTATAAGTAGTCATGTGAATTTGGTATTCGTTCGATATTTTGATGAGATGTATGTTGTCTCTCCTCTAGTGGTGTTATGTGGACGTCGACTACATGACACTTCACCATTGTTTGGACCTAGAGGAAGGATTGGGAAGTAATAATTAGATGATGGGTTGCTAGAGTGACAGAAGCTTAAACCCTAGTTTATGAGTTGCTTCGTAAGGGGCTGATTTGGATCCACACGTTTCATGCTATGGTTAAGTTTACCTTAATACTTCTTTTGTAGTTGCGGATGCTTGCAATAGGGGTTAATCATAAGTGGGATGCTTTTCCAAGAAAGGGCGGTACCCAAGTACCGGTCCACCTACATATCAAATTATCAAAGTAACGAACGCGAATCATACAAGCGTGATGAAAACTAGCTTGACGATAATTCCCTTGTGTCCTCGGGAGCGTTTTCCTTCATATAAGAATTTGTCCAGGATTGTCCTTTGCCACAAAAAGGATTGCGCCACCTTGCTGCACCTTATTTACTTTTGTTACTTGTTACCCGTTATGAATTACCTTATCACAAAACTATCTGTTACTGATAATTTCATGCTTGCAGAGAATACCTTATTGAAAACCGCATGTCATTTCCTTCTGCTCCTCATTGGGTTCGACACTCTTACTTATCGAAAGGACTATGCTAGATCCCCTACACTTGTGGTTCATCAAGACTCTTTTCTGGCGCCGTTGCCGGGGAGTGAAGCGCCTTTGGTAAGTGGAACTTGGTAAGGAAAAATTTAGATAGTGTGCTGAAATTTTCTGTCACTTGTTACTATGGAACATAATCCTTTGAGGGGCTTGTTCGGGGTATCTTCACCTCGACCAGTAGAGAAAAGAGTTGCTCCTCAACCTACTGAACCTACTGAAAATGTTTACTTTGAAATTCCTTCGGGTATGATAGAGAAACTGCTAGCTAATCCCTTTACAAGAGATGGAACATTGCACTCTGATTTGCACCTAATCTATGTGGATGAAGTTTGTGGATTATTTAAGCTTGCAGGTATGCCCGAGGGTGTTATCAAGAAGAAGGTCTTCCCTTTATCTTTGAAGGGATAGGCATTGACATGGTTTAGGCTATGTGATGATATGGGATCATGGAACTACAACCGATTGAAATTGGAATTTCATCAGAAGTTTTACCCTATGCATCTTGTTCATCGTGATCGTAATTATATATATAATTTTTGGCCTCGCGAAGGAGAAAGCGTCGCTCAAGCTTGGGGGAGGCTTAAGTCAATGTTATATTCATGCCCCAATCATGAGCTCTCAAGAAAAATGATTATTCAAAAAATTTATGCTCGGCTTTCTCTCAACAATTGCTCCATGCTCGATACTTCTTGTACTGGGTCTTTTATGATAAAGACTATTGAATTCAGATGGGATTTATTGGAAAGAATTAAACGCAACTCTGAAGATTGGGATCTCGACAAAGGTAAGGAGTCAGGTATGACACCTAAGTTTGATTGTGTTAAATCTTTTATGGATACCGATGCTTTTCGTGAATTTAGAACTAAATATGGACTTGGACTCTGAGATAGTAGCTTCTTTCTGTGAATCATTTGCTACTCATGTTGACCTCCCTAAGGAGAAGTGGTTTAAATATAATCCTCCCATTGAAGTAAAAGTAGTTGCACCTATTAAAGTTGAAGAAAAGACTATCACTTATAATGATCCTATTGTTCCTACTACCTATATTGAGAAACCACCTTTCCCTGTTAGGATAAAGGATCATGCTAAAGCTTCAACTGTGGTTCATAAGAGTAATACTAGAACACCTACACCACCTGAGCAAATTAAAGTTGAACCTAGTATTGCTATGGTTAAAGATCTCTTGGCTGATAATATTGATGGGCATATTATTTACTTCTGTGATGAAGCTGCTAGAATTGCTAGACCTGATACTAAAAATAAACATAGACCTGTTGTAGGCATGCCTGTTATTTCTGTTAAAATAGGAGATCATTGTTATCATGGCTTATGTGATATGGGTTCTAGTGCTAGTACAATACCTCATTCCTTATACAAAGAAATTATGCATGATATTGCACCTGCTGAGATAGAGGAAATTGATGTTACAATTAAGCTTGCCAATAGAGATACTATTTCACCAGTTGGGATTGTAGAGATGTTTGATACGTCTCCAACGTATCTACTTTTCCAAACACTTTTGCCCTTGTTTTGGACTCTAACTTGCATGATTTGAATGAAACTAACCCGGACTGACGCTGTTTTCAGCAGAACTACCATGATGTTGTTTTATGTGTAGAAAAGAAAAGTTCTCGGAATGTCCTGGAAATCCACGGAAGCACTTTTTGGAATTAATAAGAATTTTTGGTGAAAGAATCAATGCCAGGGGCCCATAGCCTGTCCACGAGACAGGGGGCGCGCCCCCTAGGGCGCGGCCTCCTATCTCATGGGCCCCCTGGACCTCCACCGACGTCAACTCCAACTCCATATATTCACGTTCGGGGAGAAAAACATCAGAGAGAAAGTTTGATCGCGTTTTACGACACGGAGCCGCCGCCAAGCCCTAATCTCTCTTGGGAGGGCTGATCTGGAGTCCGTTCGGGGCTCCGGATAGGGGGATTCGTCGCCGTCGTCATCATCAACCATCCTCCATCACCAATTTCATGATGCTCACCGCCGTGCGTGAGTAATTCCATCGTAGGCTTGCTGGACGGTGATGGGTTGGATGAGATTTACCATGTAATCAAGTTAGTTTTGTTAGGGTTTGATCCCTAGTATCCACTATGTTCTGAGATTGATGTTGCTATGACTTTGCTATGCTTAATGCTTGTCATTAGGGCCCGAGTGCCATGATTTCAGATCTGAACCTATTATGTTTTCATGAATATATGTGTGTTCTTGATCCTATCTTGCAAGTCTATAGTCACCTATTATGTGTTATGATCCGATAACCCCGAAGTGACAATAATCGGGATACTTCTCGGTGATGACTGTAGTTTGAGGAGTTCATGTATTCACTATGTGCTAATGCTTTGTTCCGGTTTTCTATTAAAAGGAGGCCTTAATATCCCTTAGTTTCCGCTAGGACCCCACTTCCACGGGAGGGTAGGACAAAAGATGTCATACAAGTTCTTTTCCATAAGCACATATGACTATTTACGGAATACATGCCTACATTACATTGATGAATTGGAGCTAGTTCTATATCACCCTATGTTATAACTATTGCATGAGGAATCACATTCGGCATAATTATCCATCACTGATCCATTGCCTACGAGATTTTCACATATTGTTCTTCGCTTATTTACTTTTCCGTTGCTACTGTTACAACTACTACAAAAACCCAAAAACATTTATCTTTACTTTTGCTACCGTTACCTTTATTATCATACCACTTTTGCTACTAAATACTTTGCTGCAGATACTAAGTTATCCAGGTGTGGTTGAATTGACAACTCAACTGCTAATACTCAAGAATATTCTTTGGCTCCCCTTGTGTCGAATCAATAAATTTGGGTTGAATACTTTACCCTCGAAAGCTGTTGCGATGCCCTACACTTGTGGTTTATCAAGACTAATTTTTGGCACCGTTGCCGGGGAGCATAGCTCTATTCTCTGAGTCACTTGGGATTTATATCTGTTGATCACTATGAAGAACTTGAAAGACGCTAAAACCAAGATTTTGCCCTCAACTACGAGGGGAGGTAAGGAACTGCCATCTAGCTCTGCACTAGATTCTCCTTCCGTTATTAGTAAGTGAGGGAGTCCTGGATTAGGGGGTATCCGGACGGCCGGACTGTGTACAACATTCGGACTATTGAAGCGTGAAGATACAAGACTCAAGACTTTGGCCCGTGTCTGGATGGGACTCTCCTTTGCGTGGAAGGTAAGCTTGGCGATTCGGATATTATATTTCCTTCCTTGTAACTGACTCCATGTAAACCCTAGACCTCTCCGGTGTCTATATAAACCGGAGAGGTTGGTCCTTAGAAGGCCGATCACAATTACAATCATACCATCATAGGCTAGCTCTTAGGGTTTAGCCTCTACGATCTCGTGATATATCTACTCTTGTACTACCCATATCATCAATATTAATCAAGCAGGAAGTAGGGTTTTACCTCCATCGAGAGGGATCGAACCTGGGTAAACATCTGTGTCCCTCGCTTCCTGTTACCATCAGCCTTGATGCACAGATTGGGACTCCCTACCCGAGATCCGCCGGTTTTGACACCAACATTGGTGCTTTCATTGAGAGTTCCTCTGTGTTGTCGCTGTCAGGCTTGATGGCTCCTTCAATCATCACCAACGATGCTGTCCAGGGTGAGACTTTCCTCCCCGGACAGATCTTCATGTTTGGCGGCTTCGCACTGCGGGCCAATTCGCTTAGCCACCTGGAGCAGATCGATAGCTATGCCCCCGGCCACCAGGTCAGGTTCGGGAACTTGAACTACACAGCGGATATTCGCGGGGACTTGATCTTCGACGGATTCGGGCCAGCGCTAGAAGCACCGAACAGTCACGATGAGCACGGCTTAGACCTGCTGTTAGACGCTGCGCGGGATATCACCCCAGCAGAAGCCTCGGATGTAAATCCGGGGCAGGTTGCGTTGCCTAAGGACGGAGGGCTGGACCCCGCCCTGCAGGCCATACCCTCGTTGGCGATGGAGCCGGACACAGGTCCCACCTCTGAGGGAGCCTGTGACTCCGGACCCCCGGATTCATATCTGGATGTAGGTTCCAGTCCGTGCATCCCCGAGCCTGTCGATCCTTTTTTTTGACTAGAAATAGTAGGGTAAGACCCCACTGCAATTTTTATAAATTAAAGAACAAAGTAACAAGTAGTCTTGAGGGGCTTGAGATAAGCCCTGAAACAGAAAAAAGAACTAAACCTACTGAAAGAAGAAAAAGAAAAGAAAAAACCTACTAGCCTAAAAACAAAGAAGATTACAGAATGCCTTCAAGCCAAACAGAAAATTGCCTCTCATGTTTTTTCCTCATTCTAAACTTTAGAAGTTTTAGTTCCTCCAGAAAAATGAACTTCCAGCCTTGAAATGAAGGAGCAATGTTTTCAAAAATCTTATTATTTCTAGTTATCCAAATGGCCCATGCTCCAAGTATGATGATCTCCATGTAAAATGGAAACCTTAGCTTGTCTTTAAGATCTTGGAATGCTTCCAGTACAAACAAGTTTGGGGTTCTTGTTGGACATATGTAATCCCAACATTGTTGAGCAAATGGACAACCCCAGAATAGGTGATGCAGTGTTTCTTCTTGCTGACAACCTCCAACAGCACAATTATAAGCTTCCAACACAAAATTTTTCCTTCTAAGCAAATTCCTTGTGTTGACTCAATCTTGTAGAAGTTGCCAAAAGAAAACTTTATGTTTAGGCTGACAACAACTCTGCCAGATCCAATTGAAATGTGGAGGGGTTTGCTTATGTCCAATCAAGACTTTATATGCTTTGATAGATGAATAGTGCTCATTCCCCCAAATGTAACTCCATGTGTCCAGTGTGTCCAAATAATCTGATTGTCTCATGGAAATACAAATATCCTCCATTTGTAAGAATTCCTCATATGCCTCAGTTGTTAAGGGGAGAAAGAATAGATCCTGCAGGTACTCCGTCTGCAACACTTGTTGTATATTCAAATGAGGGTTTCTGACAAAAGAGAATAGGTGTGGGAATTGATGTTTCAATATTGCTTGGTTCCATAGATCTTCCCAAAAGAATGCAGAGACACCATCTCCCACATTACATTTAGCAATAGCTTTGTACTGATCAATGAGAGCTAGGTTGGATTTCCACCAGAATGATCCAATCATGTTGTCCCCTAGTAATTTGCCATCACTATAGTATGTCTCCCAAATCAGGTTGACCCAAGGTATATCATGCCTGTTGAAGAATTTGTGAAGGTTTTTCATGAGCAAAGTTTTGTTGTGTGTGAAGATATCCAAAACTCCTAACCCCCCTGGTCTTTGGGTCTACATACTGTGTGCCATGCAACCAAAGCAGGTCTTTTGTCCTTCATATCAGGGCCTCTCCAAAGACAGTGCCTCAAATATTTGATGATCTGTTTTTTTATTGTAATGGGAATGTCCAGACAGCACATGAAGAAAACTGATGATGATGTCATCACTGACTTGACCAAAAGTAATTTACCAGCTTGAGTCATGAAGATAGAGATACCTGCCAGTCTTTTTGCAATCCTGTTAACTAGGGGGAGGCATTGCTCAACAGTTGGTTTGTATATTCCCAAGGGCAGACCAAGGTAAGTAAAGGGGAATTGACCTCTAGCACACTGTAAGGTGTTTGTAAAAATCTCAACCCTGTCTTCAGCAATATTCAGAGGAACCATGATGGACTTCCCTTAATTCACTTTGAGCCCTGTTGCTGTAGCAAAAGTATTCAGAAGAGCCTTTAAACAGAACAGCTGTCTAGAATCAGCTTGCGTAATCACCAGTGTGTCATCTGCATATTGCACAATTGGGAAGTGTGGGCAAGAGTTGACTTGGAGTGGAGCAGTGATCAGGTGTAATCTCATTGCTTTGTTAAGAATGGATTGCAACAGGTCAACAGCCAACACAAAAATTAAAGGAGAATAAGGATCCCCTTGTCTTACTCCTCTTTTGATGTAAATTCTTTTCCCAGGCACACCATTCAATAATACAGAAGAGGATGCAGTTGTGAACAGAGCTTCCATCCAGGAAATCCATTTCTCTCCAAAACCTTTAGCTCTAAAAATATCAATGATAGCAGCATGCTCAATTGTATCAAAAGCCTTCTCAAAAATCCAATTTAATAACTAAGGTTTCCTCCTTAGACTTATGACACTGATGAATGTATTCATATGCCCATCCTAGGCAATCTTGGATCACTCTATCTTTGAGGAAGCCATACTGATTAATATGCACCATTTGCAGAATAACTCTTTGCAATCTATTAGCTAGCAATTTTGTAATTATCTTGAGTACTCCATTCATCAAGGAAATAGGCCTGAAGTCATTTGGGGAAAGAGGCACCTCTTTTTTTGGCACTAAAGTTATGAAAGAGGAGTTGATGCTTTCAAGATTTACATTCCCAGCATGGAATGCCAGTATAAGTTCAAAGACATCAGTTTTTATAATATCCCAACAACTTTTGATAAACTCATTATTGAATCCATCTGGCCCTGGTGATTTATCTGCAGGCAGATTTTTAACCACTTCTTCAACTTCTTCCAGGGAAAAAGGTTTTTCCAAACCAAGGAAGATTTGGGGGTCCACTGTGTTTTCATAGAGATCATATAGGTCAAAGTGCATGGAATGACCATTAGATTGTCCCAATCCTTCTTTAAAAGCCTCCCATAGTATTGCAGCCTTTCCATCATGATCTGTTACTTCCAGTTGATCCTTATTCAATAGCATAGCAATCTTATTGTGCCTATGATTAATAGAGGCTTTAGTGTGGAAGAATTTTGTATTCTTATTTCCAAATTTAATTCCTTTGATTTTACCTCTTTGTTTCCAGTAGATCTTCTAATCATTTAGCACAGTTAATAAAAAGTCCTTGAGCATTGTCCTGCAATTATTCTCAAACACTGAAAGATCCCTGTACTTCTCAATCATATCCCAAAGAAAGATACAGTCATTTAGATCACCAATTAGCTTTTTATGAGAAGCTAGAGTTTTAGCCCACAACTTAAGTGCTCTTCAAACATTCTTGAATTTAGCATTGATCCTCTTTGCACAATCTACATGACCCACTGGAATATTCCAAGCATTCTCAACCACCTGTTTGAAAGAGCTATGTTTAAGCCAAAAGTTTTCAAATCTGAACACTTTGGATTTTGGGATATTTGTGACAATTTTAATCATGCAAGGTAGGTGATCAGAAATTGGTTTAGCCATAGGAAGAGCCACGGTATCTGGATAGCTGGTCATCCAGGCAGCAGAGGCGAATAACCAGTCTAACTTTTCCAATAGGGGGTTATCTTGCATGTTACTCCAGCTAAACTACCCGCCTTTTAGAGGAAGTTCAATCAAACCAAGTTCACTTATAGCCTCATTAAACATAAGCATTTCATTAGCATCCCCTCTAGGTCTGTTTCTGTCTTTAGGTGTTCTAATAAAATTAAAATCTCCCATGATAATCCAGTCCACATCATTAGGTATTTGAATATTACCAAACCAGTCAATGAACTCATTTTATCCTCATGGTTGCAAGGACCATAGATGTTTGTGAGGATCCAACTTTTGGAGGATGTTCTGCAAGTGAACTGAATGGATAAAGAAAACCTGTTTTGAAACATAAGATCCCCAGTGAATAAAACTCCAGTCCAAGCAGTGAGGATACCACCTGATGCCCCAATGGAAGGCAAGTATTCAAATTTACTAAACCTCTGGGGACATACTTTATGGATATAGGCTAAATCAAAATGTTCTGTTTTAGTTTCCTGCAAACACACAATCCCAGCTGCACTTTCTTCCACTTTTTGCCTGATGGCTAACCATTTATCAGATGAATTGATACCTCTCACATTCCAGTTTAGGATGTTCCAAGTCCTATTGTTATTCATTAAAAACCAACTTTATGTTTCTTTTCTCATTAGGGCCCACCCCCTGATGAATATCCCAAACAGCAATGTTATTGTGATCCATAGAAATAACAATACACCTAGAGCAAGGTGTCATATACTAAAATTGGACAACATCATAAGACCAGAAAAACCATAGCAACCAGTACTGATATCCAACAGAATTCACAGTATCAAAAAAACAGTAGTCCCTCTCATATCAGGATACCATAACTGACATTTCAGCATAATACAGAAACCAGACAAAAGATGCCACCTAGGGCTAACATCCATTGTGCAGCAGCTGCAAGGGCTACAGTTCACTGCATACAAATGACAACAAGTTCCCAAAATAGAACAGCAGACCATTCTGCTAACTAACATATGCTGCTTTTGTAGACTCATCACCAGACATGCCTTGATTGAGCTGCATCTCCTGTGGCCTTGGACACCTTGTCCACATCTTCTTGTCCCTTCTTCTTAGGTTTCTTGGACAGTTTTTCTTGAAGCTCATCCTCAGCAACCTTACAGAAAGATTTAGACAGATTTTTAACCACTGAATTCTGAATAAGTGGAGGTATAGCATTACAAGGCAAACAAGATTTAGCATTATATGATTTCCTTCTAAATCCCTTATTATCTTTTTTAATCCTGTCACTCCTTCTTACCTCTGTTTCCACCATAGGTTCTTTATCTCTTCTCTTTCTTGAAATGGCCTCTCCAAGTGGCAGGACTTTATTTGGAGATAGTTGTTGCAGATGACTACTTGCCCCAGTGGAGGAATGAGCAGCAGGATTAATACCTTCATTTCCTTGCCCAGCCCCAGGATAAAATCTCTGCAGGTGGGTGCTTGAGAAGTGGTACATCTATCAGGTATGTGAAAAAGTAGAGTTTCTTCTTGCTCACAATTAGCAGTCAACAGTTTCCATATATCGGATTTGAGCAAATGTATAGTCCATCCAAACTTATCAGGTGTCAAGAGCAAATGGATTATGAAATTAAACCAACTTACTGGAATTTCAATTTTAAAAGTTGGAGTATCTCCTTGGGTTGCTGGTGCAAAGTGCTGAATCCATAATCCTAGCCCTTCTTCAGAGATTAAATGAGAGCCATCAATAACTTGTAAAGCATGATCTTGTGCCAATGCATGCAAGTCAAACAAGGAAGGGGAGCCTGGCAAAGAGAAGGACCCATAGTTACCTTTAGGGTTTGCTTCAGAAGAGGAACCAATGTGAGGGACTGGAACATCTGCCTTGCCCTTGATATCTGGGATAGTATTTTGCTATGTAGGGGTAGCAGCCTCAGCAGCAACACTGTCAGAAACACCACAAGGTACTGCACTCTTTTCAGGAGAAGGAATTTCCATCCTAAATTCAAGCTGCTTGTCTATGGCTAAGTTTGGCACAGAGTTGCCAGTAACTTCAGTGACTCTGACAGCAGTGAGCATATCAGCAGTGGAAACTGGCTGCAGGTTTAGCTGTTCTGCAGCAACCATATTCAAAGAAATAACTGCTTGCTGTAAGTCCACATTCTGCTGTGGATGTTCATTGTGTTGCAGCACCTGTAAATCCTCATCCTCTCCCACAGCATTATAGGCCATAGCAATGTTAAGAAGCCCTTGACCAAGTGGAGGAACTTGCACACCTTGGTTGACCTCTTCACTGGCTGAGTGAGTCAATGACAGTAAGCCATCAGAAAGAGAAACAATAGTGGTAATGCTGCTGTTGGGTGCTCCATCCTCTGGCAGAGCTGGAATCTCAATTGGAGGCTGTTGAGGTGGAATAGGAGCTGGCTGTGGGAAAGCCCAGTGATCCCCTTGCTCTGCTTGCTCTTCCCAATCATCCCAGTCTTCATTAGGAGCATGCATGTTGTGATCAGGCAGAGGTTGAAAACCAGGGAAATCATTGGCATGCTGAGGTACAGGGTGTGGGTCCACACCATCAGGTGGAAATGGATCTTCATCAGCAGGTCCACCACCCAACATTTCCTCAAGAAGAACCTCAACAGAGCACGTCCAGGATTCCTCCTCAAATTGTTCTCCTTCAGACCATCTAATACTCTTTGGGATGTCTCCAAGCTCTGTGACTCTAGCCTTAACCAAAATCTTACCCTTCAATGCATCCTTTCTTTCCCAACTAATGATCTTACTCCACTTAGAAATCACAGAATCTATATCTTCAGAGTTACAGAAATCAAACGGGACCCCCACAAACAGCAACCAACAAGTTCTGTTGAAATGGACACGACGCCAGTTTCTACCTTGATTGTGCTTCGTAAAAGAGATAAAAACATCACCAAAAGCATGCGGACCCTGCTGAATGAGCCTGTTTCAATCTCTGACATGCGTGAACCTAACGCAGGCTTCCCCAAAAGGGCAGGGCTGGATTTCTGTAAATCCAACTTGTGCAACTTCCTGAAGAAACTCCTCTAGAACATCATGCACATTTGGAAAGAATACCTCGTTCGGATGCGGGAAGATGCTTGCAATCGCCCAATCCTCGTGCCTTCTCTAGTGATGCGGGACAATCGCGCAAGAAATGCCATTGCGACCCTCAATGGCCTGAATCTGGAAACCTTGCAGGACGAAAGGTTGCGGGTCTATTGGGATATTGGCCATCGACAATGACTCTGGCAAGGAAGTAACCAGAGCCCCGTCGAACAACAATGGCAGCGGCGGCAAGCTTGTTGACGCTGAAGCAGAGGTGGCAGCAGGGAAGGAAGGTGAAGTGGAAGGCGAGGAGGCAAGCGTTGGTCTCGGCTGGAAGTTTGCGAAAAAAAATCCTTGACCAGCTCCTTAAATGAAGGCACCTGCCAAGTCTGTGCCGTTGGCCCAAGACACCGAAACCAAGACTCCACTGCACCCTCGGCCCAGGCCTCTTCTGGTGGGCTCTTGAAAGTGTCAAAAGGAATAAAAGGCCAGAGCCCATGTAAATTTGGTGTAGTGCAAAAACGGGCATGCATAGCAAATCACGTGATTACGTGAACGTTGCGTGCCTTGGTGCTCCATCAGTGGCCTGGCTTGACCAGGGTTAAGGAGCAATGAATCATTATTATTACTACCTTGAATAGTGCCCTCTTGAATGCGCCCTGATAATCACTCGAAAACTGATCTGCCATCCCTCACCACCGCGGAATAGCTCCGGTGATCGCCGGAGTGAGGAACAATGGCCTTGCCCGACCTGCCCACTAAAGTCCATTGTTTGTCAAGCTCAGCATAGAACAGAGCCTCTTCACGTTTCCAATTTGGGCCACCAAAGTTCCAAAGGTTAAAAACCAACTCAAAATCTTTCTCAATGATTTTACCCGCATTATAGATCTCAAAACCCACTGCTTTAGAAGCAACCGAAAACATGAATGACCTATCCTTCAAGAAACGAACACGAAATCCTTGCGCATAGCCCCGAAACATGGCAAGAAGAGAAACACTAACCGTGTGCACATTAAGCCTGAAAGAAGCACGGGCAAAAGAAACCACCATAGTGAACTCCTTTTGACGAAAGCCCAGGGAGAAAACCATCGGGTGCCCAAACTTGGCCTTTATATCCGCTTGAAACTTCTTCCCATGATCAAAGTTCAGGGCAAAGGGCATAATGTTGAGGAGTGAGGTGGCTACCAGGGCTGGAGTGGCCACTGGTAGGGAGGGGGTGGCCGCCGGGGCCGGAGTGGCCACCGGCGCAAGGTGGGAGGAGCTAGGTGGTAGGTGCTTCAGTTCCACACCGGTGGCCGAAGAGTTGATAGCCGAACCTGGTTGGGCTCCGGTGATGGAGTTCACCGCGGCGGACGTCTTTCAGCACTCGCCCTTTGGCGACATGCTGGACTTATTGAAGTCTCTCTCTTTGTCAGGAGACTCCGGGCCAAACTATGTCTGGCTCGAGTGGGAAGCAGACAATGATGGAATTCGTTGCCCACCCACCACCCACTTCATTGCCACGATCGATGATCTAACCGACGTGCTTGACTTCGACTCCGAAGACATCGACGGTATGGACAACAATGTAGGAGAATTACAGGAGCCACCGCTCACCGGGCGGTGGACGGCCACCTCCTCATACGATATATATATATATATATATATGGTGGACACTCCGAAGTAAACAAATGGCGATGAGGCAACGAAGGATAACCCCTCAGGAAGAAAAACAAAGCATGGGCATCGTCGGTGCCGCTCCAAGCCCCGCCACAGCAATACTGGCCCCGGAGACGAAAATAATCCGGATGGCACCGAAGAAGAATATGACCCTGAACAGCCTGCCTTCAAGCAGGCCGAACAGGAAGATGAGCAGGTCAGCCCAGAAGAACAGGCGACGGACGCATACCCGGAGGAGGACAACTACATGCCCCCCTCCGAAGACGAGATTAGCCTCGGCGACGACGAATTCGGCGTGCCTGAGGATCCTGTAGAGTAGGAGCGCTTCAAGTGCAGTCTTATAGCCACTGCGAGGAGCCTGAAGAAGAAGCAGCAACAACTCCAAGCTGATCAAGATCTGCTCACAGATAGATGGACTGAAGTCCTAGCATCCGAGGAATATGGACTCGAACGCCAAACGGCTGACCGGCCACCCCGTGGCCAGGATAAAAAGGGATATCAGCCAGGATACCAGCCCGCACACCCACGCCGATACACTACGACTCAGGGCAACAAGCAAGACCTGCAAGATATTCTGGAAAACAAAGCAGGGCAGCCAAGATCGATCTACGGATCGTGGGGGCGCGCCCCAGCGCGCGACGATGATCGTCGCGCCGGATACATCATCAACAAGTCCGGCCAGGCCGAACACAACAACCTAGACCAATTCGAGCTGCGTAGCCACATAGCCCGGCACAGAGGCGCCGCACACCCCCTTTGCTTCACTGATGAAGTAATGGATCATGAATTCCCAGAAGGGTTCAAACCCGCAAACATCGAATCATACGATGGCACAACAGACCCCGCAGTATGGGTCGAAGATTTTTTTCTCCACATTCACATGGCCCGCGGAGATGATCTACACGCCATCAAGTATCTTCCCCTTAAGCTCAAAGGACCAGCTAGACACTGGTTAAACAGTCTGCCAGCAAATTCCATTGGCAGTTGGAAAAACCTAGAAGACACATTCCTCGATAACTTCCAGGGCACATATGTGCGACCACCAGACGTTGATGACGTGAGCCACATTAAACAACAGCCCGGAGAGTCAGCCCGGAAATTCTGGACTCGATTCCTCACTAGAAAGAACCAAATAGTCGACTATCCGGACACCGAAGCCCTGGCGGCTTTCCAGAATAATATCCATGACGAGTGGCTCGCTCGACACCTCGGCCAGGAAAAACCCAAGTCTATGGCAGCTCTCACAACCCTAATGACCCGCTTTTGCGCGGGTGAGGATAGCTGGTTGGCTCGCTGCGGCACCACGCCACATTCTGGCACTTTAGACAGCCGTGATGCTAACAGCAAGCCACGGCGTAACAGGCATAAGAGACGGAACAACGGCGACAACACTAAAGACACGGCGGTCAACGCTGGATTCAGCGGATCTAAGTCCGGTCAGCGGAAAAAGCCGTTCAAAAGAAATAATCAGGGACCGTCCAGCCTGGACCGCATACTGGAGCGCTCGTGCCAAATTCATGGCACCCCGGACAAGCTGACCAACCACACCAATAGAGACTGCTGGGTGTTCAAACAGGCCTATAAGATAAACGCCGAAAACAAGGACAAGGGGCTGCACAACGACGATGTCGAAGAGCCCCGGCGTCCGAATACGGGGTGACAAAAGAAATTCCCCCCCAGGTGAAAATAGTCAATATGATCTACGCCACTCATATCCCCAAGCGGGAACGGAAGCGAGCACTACGGGACGTCTATGCGATGGAGCCAGTCGCCCCCAAATTCAACCCATGGTCAGCATGTCCAATCACCTTTGATCGTAGGGATCATCCTATCGGCATCCGTCATGGCGGCTCGGCCGCATTGGTCTTAGACCCAATCATCAACGGATTCAACCTCACGCGAGTCCTTATGGACGGCGGCAGCAGCCTGAACCTGCTTTATCAGGACACAGTGCGCAAAATGGGCATTGACCCTTCAAGGATCAAGCCCACTAAAACCACCTTTAAAGGTGTTATTCCTGGAGTAGAGGCCCGCTGTACGGGCTCTATAACACTGGAAGTGGTCTTCGGATCCTCGGACAGCATCAGGAGTGAAGAGCTAATCTTCGACATCGTCCCTTTCCGCAGTGGCTACCACACACTGCTCGGACGAACCGCATTCGCTAGATTCAATGCGGTACCACATTATGCATACCTCAAGCTCAAGATGCCAGGACCGCGTGGGGTCATCATTGTCAGTGGAAATATGGACCGCTCCCTTTGAATAGAAGAACATATGGCAGCCCTCGCGGCAGAAGTACAATGCGGCCTACTCCGACAAACCAATCCAGTGACAACTTCGAGTACAGTCAAGCGAGTCCGGAGCACCCCACAACAGGATCATCATGAACGCCAAGAGCGTGATTAGCAGTCCGGCCTCTGCCCAAGCCCCTTCAAAGCAGCATTCACGCCACGCGTACACAATTACGCACTCAAGATACCATGGGCATAAGCGGAGGCGCATCAATGACTCATTCAACAGTGCGGGTAACCGCCAAATACCTTCATACTCTTTTCCTCTCACGTTTCAGGACACCGCGTTAGTGCAGCATCCTTAGAAGAGCCGAATTGCCGGACTCATATGGGAGAGACATCCAAGGAGGCAACATACAGTGTGCACAGAAGGAAATACCCAGGTGGAATCTATTTACGATCATTATACCTGTTTTATCTATCTGTACACAGCCCACCCCTGTATAGGACATGTCAAATAGTCCTATTTTTATCTCTGCTTAATGCATCCATTGTAAACATACGCCTAAACATATTTTTCGTCAATGGGAGATTATATATATAGTGTCAGCTTATTATTCTTATTTGAGCATTTTTTCTCTTATAAATGTTTATTCGATATCGCATCCGTACACCTTGGTATGGTCGGCTTGCCAGGGGCTTCTCATGGCGCCCCGTAATATGGCAAGTAAAGTCCAAACACTTTCAGTAGTGCGGCACCCCAAACTTATAGCACTATATGCATCAGCTCCGAATCATGTCTTGGGTCTACAGTTGGGATAGCCCGGCTCCCTTGTTTTGGTGCCTTATGTTCCGTTATATCGGCTAAGGTAGCGTAGGGAGAACTAATGCGATTGTGTCCCGGTTCTTCCGGACGAGCACCTCAGTAGAGAAAGCCAAAAACTGACCGGCATGATGTGGGGAGAGCTGGTCGCTGTTCGAGAGGTCTTAAAATCCTTAAAGATTTTTCGCTTTAGGCGATATATCGGCTTCGTCCGATCTAGGCATGTATAGCGTCCCGATTCGGTCTTCTGGATTCTAGGGGCTTCGCCGAAATTTAAAATTGTAGACTTCTATGGCTAAGTGAAAGTTATAAAGCCACATAGTACGATTGCCTTGTTTGCTGTGCCAGACACCTCCTTAAGGGACAAAGCATTTGGATAAAGAGTGTCCGGGTTTTCCACGAACACCCCAGTACTAGTTACGTGGGGGAGGAAGCCGACGAATGGCCTACTTTTAGAATTTTATAAACAACCACATAGAAGGTAATATTTTAAATAACAAAAGCGCTACATAGCGCAAGTAACTTCGTCCTTAAATTACAAACATGACAGAAGTGAATTCATTCAAAAACGGTATCCTTGGTACATTCATCAGCGACGAGACAAGCACCCTTCATAACGCCATCATAGTACAGCTCGGGATGGTGATGCGCCTTGCCCTTCGGTGACCCGTCCTTGACCAGCTTCTCCGCATCCAGCTTGCCCCAATGCACCTTGACGCGGGCAAAGGCTCGGCGGGCACCCTTGATGCACACGGATCGCTTGATCACCTCAAGCCGCGGGCAGGCATCCACCATCCGCTTGATCAGGCCGAAGTAGCTACTGGGCATCAGCTCACCAGGCCACATCCGGACTATGAAACCTTTCATAGCCAGTTCGGCCGCCCTGTGGAGTTCGACCAACTGCTTCAGTTGGTCACTCAGAGGCATCGGGTGTTTGGCCCCAGCATACTGGGACCAGAACAACTTCTCCGTTGAGTTCCCCTCCTAGGCACGGTAGAACTCCGCAGCGTCTGATACGCTATGTGTAGGGATGGCACCCGCCGGGTTTGGGTACGAGTGGAGCCACCCCATACCCTTACCCGTGACCCCAAACCTTACCCATCACTTGTACCCATACCCGTCAACGGGTACAATTTTTCCCCATACCCATCACCCGTCAGGGTAAATGGATACCCGCGGGTAAAATTACTGTCGGTGTACTAGAATAGGGGTACCCTAGTACCCCGAACTTGTGCACGGGCAGTTGCAGCACCCCGCAGCAAGGCTTGCCGGGCGAGCGCCAAGATCCTCTGTGGTCCCCTTGAAGCCATTCAAGAACAAAGTATTTAAGCTCAGGAGACAAGGCCCCGGCAAGAGGAGCTTGCCGGGAAGGCCAACCAAGGCACTTCAAGGAACTTGCCGCGACGCGCCACGCGCTCCGGCAAGGCAACAAGGCCCCGGCAAGAGGAGCTTGCCGGGAAGACCAACCAAGGTACCTCGAAGCCCAGTGAGCGACAAGCTTCCGGACCCGACAAGATAACAGCAGCGGCAAGGCGCTTACCGTGGCCGGCGGCCACTCTGTGCCCATGCTCCAGCGCATCCACCAACGTGTCGCTCTGGGGGCCTCTCCAGGCGCGCGTGGCAGGAGGCTGTGCAGCCAGCGGTGTGCAGTGGCATGCGGAGCTGACAAGATCGCCATCGTGGCGAGCGGTGGCGCCCCTAACGGTCCATTTCTGCACTGCTTAGGCGACTCAGACGGGCATTTAATGCCCTTGTCCCCTGCCGTCAGGGTTAGGTAGGGTGCACTGTACAAGTAACTATATCAACCACCTCGCTTTTTACATTTGTACCCTTCTCTGTGTTGCCACCTGTCGGTGACCCCTTTAGCGTATAAAAGGAGGCCCATGCGCAACGTAGGGGGGGTTCGGCTGGTTCGGTTCGATTCATCCGTAAGCCAGAAAACACTGCGCTCTCTCTCTAGAGCAAGAACATAATACAACCAGACAAGCAGCAGTAGGAGTGTTATCTCTCCGGAGAGCTCCGAAGCGGGGTAAACTGCTCGTGTGCTTCGCCTCGATCTGCTCTTCGTGCGATCTCCGCCCCCCGCCGAACCGAAAGGGGCCCGGTCCGCCGGCCCCATAGGTGTTCATGGATCAGTTTCCCCCGACATCTTTGGCGCGCCAGGTAGGGGGCGTCGAGATTGCGTGAACCTGATCCGGCGTTCACACGAGCTAGATCTTCATTCCCCTCATCAACATGCCACCGAAGAAGAAGACTTCGGCGGCAGCCGCTCCGTCCACGTCACTTCCGCCACCTTTGGAGCAAACGGGTGGTGGAATGGACGCCGGCGGAAGAATGGACGTCAACGAGGAAGCTTATGATGCTGCCAGGTCCAAGGACAAGGCTGCACAAACCTCGACGACTCTACATGTTCCGCACCACTCTCAGGAGGCGCAAGATCAACAGCGTCATGGCACTCGCAGTGCCATACGCGTGATAGGCCAAGACCAAGCTGGTGGATCTCGGGGCGCTCAAGACCAGCATGTACGCCAGCGTGCTGGCACGAGCGGGGCACGGTCGCCTGGACAGGATACTGCTCCTTCTAACATAGTTAGAAGTCCGAGCACGTCCCGCTCCTCGCGCCGTCCGCCACTGCCACCCACCACTCCAGCAGAAGCTTTGGCGCGAGCTCAACTTCTCCTAGATTACCCTCCGACGTCGGGCAAGATCGACGAATGGAGGGCCACTATTCAGAGTCTCATCGGCTACGCCAATGGCGACACTCCACGGCGGCCGAGCGCGTCGCCGCCGCGGCAAGGTTGCCGAGCGCGAGCCGGTGGTGATGAAACGGGTGGAGGAGCAACTACCATGCAATCACCACCCGAAGGCCAGGATCGCCGACTCGCCGGATCCACCTCGATAGCGACTCCACCGCATCTTCGGATCCACGAGCTCGTCGCGATCAGCGCCAAGTTCTTCATGATCGACAACAAGAAGACGCTCGAACTCGCATCGAGCGCCAAAGAGAAGCGCGACGTCAATCCGACAAGCGCGCTGGGCCCTCTGTTGACATGCATGCGCCAGGGGAACCAGGCGATCTGCCGTATGCGGTAGGTTGCCCTGTGTTCACTCGTGAGTTGCGGCAAGTCCAGTGGCCCAGCACGAAGAACTTCAAACCAGCCGTACCGGAGAAGTACGACGGCAAGACGCATCCGTCAGAGTTCCTCAGCATCTACACCATCGCGGTGCAGGCTGCCGGGGGACGGGATGACAAGATCCTTGCCAACTACTTCCCGCTGGTGCTCAAGCCCAACGTCAGATCCTGGCTCATGCACTTGCCGGACAACTCCATATCCTCTTGGGCTGATCTGTGCCATCAGTTTGTCGGCGCCTTCACAGGCGGACACAAGCCTCATGGCCAGGAGAGTGATCTTCATCTACTCGCCCAGAAGGAAGGAGAGCCCCTGCGCAAGTACATTTAGAGATTCAGTAGTGTGCAGCACAACATCCCGGACGTCCACCCTGCCGCGGTGAGCAGCGCGTTCCATCAGAATGTGCGAAACCGCAGGATGCGGGAGGAAATGGCGATGTGCAAGATCAGGGACGTCAGTGAGTTATATGCACTGGCCGACAAGTGTGCACGTGCTGAGGAAGGGAGGAGACTCCCCGGAGAGAATGTAGGAGCGGGAGGATCTGACAGTGAAGATGCTGCCCCGGCAAGGAAAAACCGGCGGCGGAACAACAGAAGGAGGAAAGGCAAAGAGGTGCTAGTTGTTGAGCAGTCCGGCAACGGTGGTGGCGCCAAGGAAGCCAAAGCTGGTGACTCCGGCAAGGAGGTTGCCGCGGAGGTGGCGGTCGCTGACAAGCAGGACGGCACCAACAAGCAGTATTGCAAGATCCACCGTACCAAGGGCCATGATCTCCAGAGCTGCAGGAAAGTCGAGCAGCTTGTTGAGCAACAGAAAGCTGAATACGAGCGGCGCGACAAGGAGAAGGCCCAGGAAGGTGCTGGGGGATCCGGCAAGAAATGTTCCGGCCGAGGAGGACGCCGCGGCAAGGCGAAGCAGCGGCAAGGAGACAGACCTCCTCGCGGCCGCGACAAAGATGAAGATGACGACGACGATGAAGACATGGATGATGAGGAGACTGATGAGCAGGAGTTCCAGAAAGCCACGGAGCTCCTGTGCGTTGACGGTGGTGCTTCTCTGCACACCTCGCACCGCCAGCTCAAGCAGTGGGTGCGGGAAGTTAATGCAGCAGAACCACTCGTCGAGTCACGCAAGCCTCTGAAATGGTCCAGCACGCCTATCATCTTTGATATTGAGGACCACCCTGATCGCATAACTGCGGTCGGGTGCTTGCCGATGTTGGTTTCACCAACAATCCGCAACCTCAAGGTCACTAAGATGCTAGTTGACGGCGGGGCCGGCCTGAACCTGATCTCCTCCGCGGTGCTCCAGAAACTCCAGATCCCTGACAGCGAGCTCGAAGAGACCGGTACATTTCAAGGAATCAACCCGGGAAGAAGCAAGCCGAAGGGAAAGATCACGTTGCCGGTAACATTTGGCAGCGAGCTGAACTTCAGGACTGAGAGGGTCACATTTGATGTTGCTGACTTTCCATTACCTTACAATGGAATCCTTGGCCGTCCGGCACTCGCCAAGTTCATGGCAGCCTCTCACTATGCGTACAACGTACTGAAAATGCCAGGCCCGATAAGTGTCATCTCTGTCCCTGGCGATAAAAAGGATGCTCTTATCTGTGCCGACAAGATCTACCGGGAAGCAGCAGCCGCAGCAGAACGCAAGACACTTGCCGCTGAAGCTCCCGGGGGGAAGAAGAAGACCAAGTCCGGCAAGAGTTCTGATACCCACTCCGGCAAGCGCACCTCTTCGGAGTGCTGCGCTGACCAAGTCCGGCAAGAGTTCTGATGCCCACTCCGGCAAGCGCACCTCTTCGGAGTGCTGCGCTACCATTGAGGACGCACCATCGAGCTCCACCGGCAAGTGTAAGAAGGCAATGACAGCTCCACCTGCGACCAAGAAGGTGTCCGCCAAGGAAGACGGCGCTGGTGGTACCTTCACCATCAGCGCCACTCTTGACCCCAAATAGGAAAGCGCGCTCGTTGCTTTCCTGCGGGCGAATGTCGACGTGTTTGCGTGGCAACCGTCTGATATCCCCGGTGTTCCCAGGAAAATAATTGAGCACCACCTTGCCGTCTGTCCTCATGCGCGGCCCGTCAAGCAGAAAGTCAGGAAACAGGCAGTGGAGTGCCAAGAATTCATCGCATAAGAAATCAAGAAGTTGGAAGCAGCAGGCCTTGTCAGAGGAGTGCTCCATCCCACGTGGTTGGCCAATCCTGTTGTCGTGCGCAAGGCTAACGGGAAATGGAGGCTTTGTATTGACTTTACTGATGTTAATAAAGCTTGTCCCAAAGACCCATTTCCCTTGCCACGCATTGACCAGATTGTTGACTCCACAGCCGGATGTGATTTGCTTTCATTTCTTGATGCATACTCAGGATACCATCAGATCTTCATGGCAGAAGAGGATGAAGAGAAAACCGCATTTATCACCCCGTGTGGCACGTACTGCTTCGTACGGATGCCTTTCGGTTTGAAGAATGCTGGTTCAACATTCGCAAGGGTAGTCCACCACGCTTTTGAGCCGCAGATGCACAGAAATGTGGAAGCCTACATGGATGACATAGTGGTCAAAAGCAAGAACAGGGCGACCCTGATTCAAGATTTAGACGAGACATTTGCAAATCTGCGCAAGATCAACCTCAAGCTTAACCCCGAGAAGTGCGTGTTTGGAGTTCCTTCCGGCAAGCTTCTCGGGTTCTTCGTGTCTCAGCGGGGAACTGAAGCCAATCCCGACAAGATCAAGACCATTGAGCAGATCGAAGCACCAAAGCGCGTCAAGGATGTACGAAGGCTTGCCGGTTGCGTGGCTGCTCTCAGCAGGTTTATCTCTAGATCTGCTGAGCGCGCCCTGCCATTTTTCAAAATTTTGAAAAAGGCAGGTCCAATGAAATGGACTCCGGAGGCGGAGGCTGTGCTGCAGGACTTGAAGAGATACCTGTCCTCCACTCCAATACTTGTCGCACCTAAGCCACAAGAGAAGTTGCTGCTGTATATAGCGGCAACCAATCAAGTGGTTAGTGCTGCGTTAGTGGCGGAGAGGGAGGCAGATGATGAGCCAGCAACCACGGCAGATGCATCCAGCGACAAGCAGGGGGCTTCGCCGACAAGCTCTCGTCCCGACAGAGATGGATCTACGCAGGAGCATGATAATATGCAGAAGAGAATGGTGCAGCGTCCAGTTTACTTTGTCAGTTCCCTTCTACAGGGGGCTAGATCAAGGTACTCTGGTGTGCAGAAGTTGCTTTTCGGCCTCCTCATGGCCTCGAGAAAGCTGCGCCATTACTTCCAAGCACATGAGATCACAGTCGTCACTCGCTTTCCGCTGAAGAGGATACTGCAAAATCCAGAAGCAACAGGCAGGATTGTCGAGTGGGCGCTGGAACTGTCAAGCTTTGGCCTCAAGTTTGAGAGCACTTCAACTATCCAAAGCAGGGCATTGGCAGAGTTCATAGCAGAATGGACGCCAACACCAGATGAAGAAATTCCAGAGACGAGCATCCCCATCAAAGAGGCAAGCAAAGAGTGGCTGATGTACTTTGATGGTGCCTTCTCGCTGCAAGGCGCCGGTGCGGGCGTGCTGCTTGTTGCGCCCACCGGAGAGCACCTCAAGTACGTAGTCCAGATGCACTTTCCCAAGGAGCAAGCAACCAACAATAGTGCAGAGTATGAAGGATTGCTTGCCGGTCTCAGAATCGCAGCAGACCTTGGGATCAAGAAGCTCATTGTCAGGGGTGACTCACAGCTTGTCGTCCGCCAAGTGAACAAGAACTACCAGAGTCCATTGATGGAAGCATATGTTGATGAAGTGAGGAAGCTAGAAGAGCACTTTGACGGCCTACAGATGGAGCATATCCCAAGAGCTTAGAATGATATTGCTGATGGCCTGTCAAAGTGCGCCGCACTAAAGTTACCTGTGGAACCAGGGATCTTTGTGCTCAAGTTGACTCAACCATCCGTAACACCATCAACTGGACAAAGCAAAAAGAGGAAGTTGATTTCTGGTGACTACTTTCCGGCAGAGCTCCCCGAAGCCGCCGCCAAGAAAGTCCCCAAGATCAACACCAAGGATGCTGAGGGGCAGTCTGCTCCGGCAAGCCTTATGGTTTGTTCCGTTGAAGCAGACGCTCCCGACAAGTTTTGCTCCGGCAAGCTTGCCGGGGAACATCAAGCTCCAGCAGGGCCGCAAGTCCTTGCCGTAGAAGCGGATGTTCCCGCAGCAGCAGATGTGCCTTTAGTCCTTGTTGTCGAGCCACAAGCTCCAACATGGGCACAACAGATTGTCCATTTCCTTCAGACAGGAGAACTTCCCGAAGAGCAAGAAGAAGCGAAAAAAGTAGCCCGGCAGTCAAGTATGTACCAGTTTGTCGATAGCATACTGTACAGAAGAAGACTCAATGGTGTGAAATTGAAGTGTATTTGCTGGGAAGATGGACAAAAGCTGTTGGCAGAGATACATAGAGGCATATGTGGCCACCACATTGGCGCAAGAGCACTTGCCGGCAAAGCTTTCCGGCAAGGTTTCTTTTGGCCGACAACCCTCCAGGATGCAACTGCACAAGTAACCAAGTGTGAAGCGTGCCAGTTCCACTCCAAACAGATACACTAGCCAGCTCAAGCTCTCCAGGCGATCCCTTTATCCTGGCCATTTTCGGTCTGGGGGCTCGATATCCTCGGCCCTTTCCCCCGAGCTGTCGGGGGCTTTGAGTACTTGTACGTTGCAATCGACAAGTTCACAAAGTGGCCGGAAGTGCAGCTAGTGAGGAAGGTGACAGCACAGTCAGCAGTCAAGTTCTTCAGGTCAATTGTTTGCCATTTCGGGATCCCTAACAGGATCATCACCGACAACGACACGCAATTCACGAGCCGCACCTTCATGCAGTACGTCCAAGACCTTGGCGCCAAGGTCTGCTTCGCTTCTGTTGCTCATCTGAGAAGCAACGGTCAAGCAGAGAGGGCAAATGCTGAAGTGCTGCGCGGGCTCAAGACCAGAACTTTCGACAGGCTGCGCAAGTGCGGAAGAAACTGGATCGAGGAGCTGCCGGTGGTTCTTTGGTCGATCAGAACGACGCCAAATCGAGCCACTGGCCAGACACCTTTCGCTCTAGTCTATGGAGCAGAGGCAGTTCTCCCCACGGAACTCGTATACGGATCGCCTCGAGTGCTCGCTTATGATGAGCTTGAGCAAGAACAGCTGCGACAAGACGATGCGCTGCTCCTTGAGGAAGATCGTCTTCAGGCTACTGTACGAGCTGCTCGATACCAGCAAGCTTTGCGCCGCTACCATTGCTGCAAAGTTAAGGCCAGAAGCTTCGAGGAAGGCGACCTTGTTCTTCGGCGCGTTCAGTCCGCCAAGAATTCCAACAAGTTGACGCCGAAGTGGGAAGGCCCTTATCGGGTGAAACGAGTCACAAGGCCTGGCGCTGTCTGCCTTGAGACCGAAGATGGCATTCCGGTGAGCAACTCCTGGAACATAGAACATCTTCGTAAGTTTTTCCCGTAAGGCGCGGTTGCCGGAACCCGTTCTGGCAACCACCTTTTGTACAAGTCTTGCCGCTGTTGCATGTAATCCTTTGTACAAAGCCGAGCGCAGATCCCGTGCATAAGTAAAACCCCATGTGCTCCGCACAACTTGTCCATTTCATGCATTAGTTTCTTTCTTGCATGCGATTATCTGACACTTTGTGCAGCACCTACATCCGGTAAGCAATTACGAGCCGAAGGGCTCCATATCATTATTTTCTCTTCTTTCTTCTTTTTCAACAAAGGAAAAGAAGGTTCCCTCGCACACAAGTTTGCCGGGGGGGGAAGGAGAAGATTGTGGTATGGACCAGGTGTCGTTCGAGCAAAGTTTTGCCTTGCCGGGAAGCAAACGACAGAAAAGCTAAGTTGCCAAAGTTTGAGCAATCAGTTTTTAAAATTTTGAGTTATCTTCCTCGAACGACCCTGGTTTGTATGGAAAACCTGTGCGCGGAGGAACCAACTCGTGGCTAGTTGCGCCCTTACTTTGTTTCGAGTCCGCTCAACAACTTAAGTGTGCTGCATCTAGTCGCGACAAGGTTTCTTGTCGGAAGTGGCGCCGCCAGCAGGCTGCTGACGTTCCGCACTCAGCGCTCGCGGCTCGGGTGCCTGCGCCGACAAGTTCCCTAGAAGCGTAGGGTAAAAACATACAAAGGAAGGAATCTAGTAGAGGAAATAACATAGCAATTGATAACAGAAATAAATTTATATTACAAGATAACTTGTCGCAGCCCTAACAGACTGTTTTCATAACATGATTAGCAACGACAAGGGAAAAGAAGAAATGGGCGGCCTAGTCTACGCGTCCGCCCTCGACCCTCTTGATCTCGCTCACCTTGTCCACAATGGGTGCGACAAGGGCCTTGAGTGCGTCCTGATCGGCGTCTGGCGGTAAGGACTTGAGGACGTTGGTGAAGCTGAGGCCTGGATTGCGGAAGGCCACCTTCATCAGCACCTTCTGGAGAACCCCGGCGTAGATTTTGCGCGACTCGTCGGCCAGCTGCTTTGGGATCCTTTCCCGGAGCCGCTGGAGTGCCGTCGCCACGCCCTTGAAGAACAGGCTGAGCTTGGCGCTGGGTTGGAGATTCTCGTCGGAGGGATACCCAAAGTCCTCCATCCCCAGCTGCGCCAGCTCCTCATTGATGACTGCGGCAATATTCACCAGACCCTCGGTCCAGTACTCCACATTGTCTCTGAACGAGTTCTGGGTAACTGCGATGCTCTCCAGCAGCGCCTTGTCAGCTTTGACCTTCTCCGACAAGGTTTTCTCCCGCTCCTTGGCGGCCTCCAGCGTCTGCGTCAGCGTGGCCAGCTTCAGCTCCAGGTCTGCATTGGAATCCTTGGCGGCGCTGAGCTCCTTGCCCCTCTCAGCGAGAAGACCTTGCAGCTCACCATGGGCGGCAGCATCCTTCTCACGCTCATGCTTGAGCGCGGCAAGCTCCTCGCCGCTCTTCCCAATGTTGGCCTCCAGCTGCGCCACCTTCTCCTCCAGCTCTTTCTTGGCAGCCTCTGCGATTGCGGCAGCGTCCTTTGCCTCCTTGAGCGCCCCGCCAAGTGCTTGCTCACGCTCGGCGAGCTCCTCCTCATAGCTGTCGAGGTTGGCCTTCCGCTGCACCAATTCGCCTTCTCGCGCGGACTGCTTCTCGGCGGCCAGCCTTTGTTCCTCCTCAGCTTTGGCCTTCTCGAGAAGGAAGGCCGTCCGCTCCCCATCGAGTCGCTCCCGCTCCTGTGCCAGGGACCGGAGAGCTTCTTGATTTTGGCCCCGGAGCTCCTCCGCGCGCTTCTCCATGTCAACTCCCACCTTCGCGACAAGTGCCTCCCGGGAAGCCAGCTTGGCTTGGCATGCGCGGTAGAGTGACAGCAGCTTCCGCAACAGCTGCTCCTCCTTAGACTCGCCACTGCTGCTGCTGGGCGCGTCGACCAACGACAGTCCGGCGGAGGTGAGCACCTCATCATCGAAAGATTCTCCCTCGACCGGCGCCCTGGAGCTCGACGCCCAGGGTAGCTTGATGAAGATACCGTCGCCGGCCTTCAAGTAGGCGCCGGGCTGGGGCTCCTCGGAGCCCGGCTCCACAGAAGCGGCAGAGGGATCGGCGGTCGGTGCAGCGCCTGGCGCTCCTGCGGCCTCAGGGTCGTCAGTGCGATCGCCCGACCCCTCGCCGGCTTCTGCGGTGGCAGCCTTGGCGGCCTCCTCGCCGGCGGCCTCATCAGCACCGGTCCCTTCCTCGCCGGCGCCCTCTGTCTCCATTGGCTCAGCCGCAGAGGGGTCTGAAGAACGAAGAAGGGAGAAAAATCAATCAAAACTCCAAGAGAAGAAAATCAGAAGAAGAAGAACCAAAGGGAAAGTTTTTGGACAAGTGAATTACTTGTACCAAGATCTGCAGTTGCGGTCTCGGCCGCCGCAGGATCGACGGTGCTGCCCCTCGCCGGAGAGTTCTCCCTTGCCGGAGAGCGCTCCCTTACGGGGAACCCATCCCTTGGCGGCGTAGTCGAAGCAGATGGCACTTCGGGACCAGCTTCCGGGCGCTCCTGATGTGGCTGCTCTGCTCCTACACAAATCAACAAGCAAGATATCAACAAAGGAAAAAGCACTCATGCGCACCCGACAGCAGAAAGCTAACTATGAACTTACGCTGAGGGCTGCGCTGGGGGCTGCTTTGAGGAGTGATTGCCGGGTCCGTCAAGGTGGTCTCGGACCCACCCCCTGCTGACACGGTGGGGTCATCTTCGATGACGATCACCGCGGCCTTGGCCCTCTTCGCCGCTCTCTGGGCCAGCGTCCTGAAAAGAAAGGAGTCCAGATTGAAGCAAGTCAGATACAAGATAAAAACAGCAAGATTGAAGAACTACAAGAGCACCAAAGAAACTTACTCTTCTTCCTCCTCGTCGGAGCTGAGCGCGGAAAGATCGAAGTCCGGCTCCCCTCTGGTGCGGCGAGGCGGAGGAGTAGGATCCCTTGCCCGCTTGGCGGGGGCGGTGGCGGTGGCCCGGGAAGATCCTGCTCCAGTTGCCGCTGCTGTGTGGGGCGCTCCCCCGGCAACATTGCTTGCCGCGGTAGAGCGTGTCGCACGGCTTGGCGGCTGTTGACCCGGCTGCCGCCCCGCTGCGTCCCCGGCCCTGCGAAGGCGCCTTCTTGGCGGGGCCGGGGGCTCCACCTGCGGCAAGTTTTCTGAAGGCTCGGGTTCTTCCTCGCCGGCCTCGCTCGGATCAGCTTCAGAACCGGCAGGGTCTTCCTCGCCAATGAACTCCGCGCGCTCGGCAAGGTTTGCCGCCTCCGCCTCCTCCATGGTGAACCCGAACACGCCCGCGGCAGCTGCGGCCGCAACCTCTTCCGCCCTAGTGGCGATGCGCTGCAGCTCCTCGTCGGTGGTGTCACGGGTGAGGCTCTTCTGTTCGTCAGCGTGGACCGGCACTTCTTCCAAGTTGTCGAAGAACGCTTGCACGACGTCATCCGCAGGCTCTTGCCAAGTTGGAACGATTCCGTGTGAATCGCACAACGGCACCATGGCGCGGATCCGGTCAAGCGAAGAATTGTTGCACAATGGAACGACGCCCCTCGGCAGCATGAATGGGTGCTAGGGGTCGCGTTTGATCAACTCCAGGAGCATTGCATCCAGCTCCAAGATAGTGAAGTTGTAGTTGAGGCCCGGCCGCAGCCTCATGATGTCCGCCGAATTCTTGAATTCCCAGGCGGGCCTCCCCCTCTCCTGCAGGGGGGCGATGCGGCGGCAGAGGAAATCTGCACCTACAGCGCCTACAGTGAGCCCGGCAAGCCTGAGGCGAAGGATCCTAGTGATGGCGATCTTCAGTCTCTCGTCTTCCGGGGCCACGTTGCTCCAGTCATTGCCGCGCACTATTGGAGCTTGGCGCATGGCAGTGAAGGGCTGCGGGTTCTCCTCGACGATCCAGCACCACTCCACTCTCCACTCATCCCACTTGCTGCGGAGCTCACCCTCCAAGTACGCCTCCTTCTTGCCGACTCTCGAGATCCAGGCAATCCCTCCGGCAAGCGGCTCTCCTCTCTCTACCCGAGGTATGAAGAAGTGGCGGAAAAGGGCAACACTGGGGTGGACTCCGACAAAGTTTTCACACAAATGTGCGAAAACTGCCATGGTCAGAACGGCGTTGGGGGTGAAATCAAGGAGGCGTAAGCCGTAGGTGTTCATGATATCGCAGAAGTACTCCGAGAAGGACGGGCAGAGCATGCAATAGAAGAACAGCGCGAAGAATGGGTACCCGTTTGGAGCCAGCTCCGAAGCAGCGGCCGGGAGTACCCTCGTGCGCGGATGCGCCCGCGTCTCCGTCGCCCAAAAGAGGTAGAAGTACTCCCTCAGCTCCTGCACGCCGAGCTGGGGGGAGAAGATCGCCCGCTCCTTCCGCAGCGCCGCGAGCCGCTGCGCCTCGGCCGACTTCACGCCCTTTCCCTTGTTGGCTTTCGGAGCCATGGCGGAGGTGGTGGGGGAGGTCGACGGCGTTGGTGATGCTGGTGGCAATGGGGGGCGGAGCACTACTCTCTCGGCTTCGAGAAGAAGGGGGGGAGCGGCGGAGGTTCGTGAAGATGGAGTAGTAGCAACCAGCGAGGGGGAACGAACTGCCCCTGTTTCCTCTGCTTATAAAGAGGGACGGGGCGGACGTTTCGCCCTTCCGAATAAAGAACCACCCACGATCTCTCGCACGACGCCGCATTCAACGCGTGTCGTTAGGGGAGAGCGCGGTGGATACGGAGCGAGATTCGGCGTGGCCCAGTCTGCGTGTGCCCGTGCCCTGTCTTGGGCCTGGCCCAACAGCGCTCGGCACCGTGTCTGGCCCAGGCCCGGGGGCTCCTGTTGGTGTACTAGAATAGGGCTACCCTAGTACCCCGAACTTGTGCGCGGGCAGTTGCAGCACCCCGCGGCAAGGCTTGCCGGGCGAGCGCAAAGATCCTCCATGGTTCCCTCGAAGCCATTCAAGAACAAAGTATTTAAGCTCAGGAGACAAGGCCCCGGCAAGAGGAGCTTGCCGGGAAGGCCAACCAAGGCACTTCAAGGAACTTGCCGCGACGCGCCACACGCTCCGGCAAGGCAACAAGGCCCCGGCAAGAGGAGCTTGCCGGGAAGACCAACCAAGGTACCTCGAAGCCCGGTGAGCGACAAGCTTCCGGACCCGACAAGATAACAGCAGCGGCAAGGCGCTTGCCGCGGCCGGCGGCCACTCTGTGCCCACGCTCCAGCGCATCCACCAACGTGTCGCTCTCGGGGCCTCTCCAGGCGCGCGTGGCGGGAGGCTGTGCAGCCAGCGGTGCGCAGTGGCATGCGAAGCTGACAAGATCGCCATCGTGGCGAGCGGTGGCGCCCCTAACGGTCCATTTCTGCACTGTTTAGGCGACTCAGACGGGCATTTAATGCCCTTGTCCCCTGCCGTTAGGGTTAGGTAGGATGCACTGTACAAGTAACTGTATCAACCACCTCGCTTTTTACATTTGTACCCTTCTCTGTGTTGCCACCTGTCGGTGACCCCTTTAGCGTATAAAAGGAGGCCCATGCGCAACGTAGGGGGGTTCGGCTGGTTCGGTTCGATTCATCCGTAAGCCAGAAAACACTGCGCTCTCTCTCTAGAGGAAGAACATAATACAACCAGACAAGCAGCAGTAGGAGTGTTATTTCTCCGGAGAGCTCCGAAGCTGGGTAAACTGCTCGTGTGCTTCGCCTCGATCTGCTCTTCGTGCGATCTCCGCCCCCCGCCGAACCGAAAGGGGCCCGGTCCGCCGGCCCCATAGGTGTTCGTGGATCAGTTTCCCCCGACAATTACCCATATTTGCAACACATCAATTTGAGCATTACATAGTCACAAACAATAACTTATAATAATAATAATTTATAAAAAATAAAACTTCATTTGAATTTACACACAAGAACAACACTTCATTCGAACAGTTGCACTCTAAAACATTTGGATTTACACACAAGAATCCCTACAAGAACGCTCATGTGATAAATAACGCTGCTATTTTTTTTAGAATTTCTGAAGCTAAATGAACAACTCGTCACTCTTGCTGCAGCAAAAGAATTCACGATTCAGATAATCACTTTACACACGGAGTGCTCGTAGCTGTATCTCTGTGCAAAATAATGAATTACCAAAAAGAGGTGGATGCTGTGGTAACAATCGTTGAACACAAATAGTGCTCGTCACCATTTTGCTGCAGCAATAACCACAACGTGATCCCTCTTTCTAAAACTTCATGGTTCAGTTCAGACTTAAGAAGCTCGCAATGACACACAGAAAGTCGTATTCATCACATCATCTATATACATCACGTCTACTCAGCAGAAATCAATGCTCATCTACATGAATGCATCACAGCATCTTGTACAACAAATATCTCCAAACTATAAGATCGGTGCTCGTAATCGTAAAATCATAAAGAAAATCGATACTCTCCTAGCTGAAATAGCCATGCTCCTGTTCTTGTGCTTTGCGGCAGCAGATCGACTATTGCTAAGTAGGCTAGGGCGTACCTGCTTCACGGACGTCTTGGACATAGTGTTGCGATGGTGTTGCACCTTGGACCCTGGAGCATGAGGTGGAAGACCTTGACGTTGGCCAGGGAGTTGGCTCTTTCCTGGCGCGCGAGGAGGAAGGCACCATACAACGATAGGGTTGGGCTTGGGCTCGGTGTTGGCGTGTTGTGCTCCTCGCTGTGGTGGTCGCCGAGCTGCAGATCCTTGCGGTTCCCATCCACACGCGAGCTATCATCATCGTCCTCTGGGTCCATGGTGGTGGCGCGAGGGAGCAAGTGGCTGGAGGCGCTGGCGTTGGCGGCCGGCAGCGAGAGCCCAATAAGATGAGATCGATCTATTCTGCTGGGCGTTGGCTGCTACAAGCATGCGACTTAATTTTGGACGTCAATCACGCAATCACGTTGATATATAACCATAAAAGGAACGAGGCAATTCTGGACATCAATTACCTAGACACACGTACTATCACGTTTGGGATTCTGGACGTGGGATAGCTGCGGGATTTATGTCCACATAATGATACAATACATTTAACGGAAACGCTCCTTCACGAGCGAGCGTTGGAACGAGCGATTCCTCTTTCCTCGCGCTCTCGGAAACCAACAATAGATGGGCCCACACATCTTTCCATATCAGCCCACATACGTGCGTACAGCACTGGACCCTCCCTCCTTTTCTCTCCCCGTGAAACATAATCTCACCGCCCCCTGATTCCAACGTTGGGGCCAGGGGTGAGGCCAGGATTTACCTCAAACATAATCTCCAAATTTGCTAAAAAGGGTAAGTGTAGCCTGTCTGAAACCGCTCGCTGCAGCGCGCGCGCGCTAGATAGCTATGTGGATTTATAATATTTTAGGCCTATTTATCCAATTATACGTGGGTACATGGGTACACGGGTATGGGTTATACTAAACCATACCCGTACCCACCAAACCCGATGGGTTTCAAATTTTCCTATTTATGTACCCATGGGTATTTTTGTGATCCAAACCCTTGCCCTAATAGGGTTTTTACCCGCCGGGTACGCGGGTAATGGGTACCCATTGCCATCCCTAGCTATGTGGCAGATCTGGGAACGCCCCTGGAGAGCTCCGAATTCGAGTAAGTAAAAGAAACGCCTCCTCCACATGTTTGCTTTGCATAAAGAACTTCGTACCCACTACTATCTTCTTGGCCTCCTGGATCTCCTACCGCGCTTTCTCGGCTTCGACCTTGGCGTCCTTCAAATTCACAAGGGCCTTCGACCTCGGCCTCTTTCGCCTTCAGCCCATGCTCCACGGACTCGCATTTCTTGCCGAGGTCCTAGAGCTCTTGCTGTACCTCACCTACCCTAGCACTTTGCTTTTCGCGCTCCTTACACTCCGAGGCTGCCTTTTCTTCGGCCTCGGATAGCGCCTTCTTCAGGGACGCCACTTCGGCGGTGGCCCCTATTTCACAGTCACGACGCTTTGGCGTTAGACTAGCCAATTTGGTATATCCTCAAATACATAAGAGAGGGGAATCACTTACCCCTGTTCTCTTCGAGCTACCTCCTCGTGAGGTCGAGCTCTCCCTGCGCCTGCTCCAGGTCCCGCTTTAGTTCGGCAACCTCGGCAGTACGGGCAACAGCAGGAAGCAGCACAGCCTGCTTACACACACAAATATTTATTGTTAGACTCCTGCGTATTATTATTGACCCTCCGTTTGGTTTTTCTTTCCGAACACCAAACAGAGTATCAGGGGCTACTACCTATCGGGTGGTAATTTTGCACATTTTTATTACTTACCTCAAAGCCTGTCAGGAGGCTGGTGCAAGCTTCGGTTAGTCCACTTTTGGCGGACAAAACCTTTCGAATCACCGTACTCATGAGAGTACAATGCTCTTCATCTATGGAAGCACCATGAAGCGCTTCCAGCAGACAGTCTGGCGCCTCATGTGCAACGGAAGTCCTCGATACAGACGACTCGCCCTCCCTAACGAGGGGTCGCCCGCCTGAGTCTGGAACCATCGAAGGGTCCGGAATTGTGTTTGGCTGAGAGCCCGGCCGGCCATGGCTCTCGTTGACACGATCCGCGGGGATCTTGAACCCCGCATGTCTGACGTCTGGGACCCGGCCTCGGGGCGTCTCCAGAGTCACCTCCCCCCACTTTGGGAACCTTTGGGACAACACCTCCGTGTCGTCTGCGGGTTGAGGAGTAGTGGCCATCGGAAGCGAATTCATCTCCGAATTGCTCAGGGACCCGGAGGAAGATACCTCGGGGTGATCCCTGGCCGTACTGCACATATGTTCGGCGTTAAACAAAAGCTATAGAGTGAAGTTTTAACGGAGTGCGGACACTTACGATCGCACTGGGGGCTTCCCCTTGGCAGCCACCCCTCCTCGGTGAGAGCGGCCGTGGCGGAGTAGTCCGGAAGGGGCCCCTTCCCCTTCTTGGACGCCCTGGCCTCCCCTCCTGGGGATGCTTTCCTCTTCTTCTCCCCCCCAGATCTCTTCCTGACCCCCCTGCCTCCGCGGGAGGAATCCGTCTCATTGTCATCAGACGACAGGGGAATGACGGCCCTGCGCCGAGGGCCTTTTCCGCCCCCCCGGTCCGCTTCCCCGGCCCCCTCATCCTCTTCGGATGGGGCGTCTTCTTCTTCTTCCTCCTCCCCTTCGTGGGAGGAGTCCGCGTCGTCATCTTCGGATGAGGCTTCCGGCACAACCTTACGCCGGAGACCCTTTCGGATCCCCGGGGCCTTCTTCTCGGCCTTCTTCTCCGGCACCTTGTACGGTGCCGGGACCAGCATCTCCGTCAGGAGAGCATTAGCTGGGCCTTTTGGCGGCGGAGCCGGACAGTAAACCTGCTCCGCTGTCTCCACATAATCCTGAAGCAAACATGCACAACTACTTAAGGCACTCCCATGAATATATCGGGAAGAGCTGGGTCCGGTGTCAGTCTGAGAACTCACCGGCCTAGGAGCCCGCGCGGCGTGAAGCCCGCGGTCCTCGGATGTTGGAGGAGGTACTTCGGAGGACTTGAACAGCACCTTCCATGCGCCTTTGTGTGTCATGTCGTAGAGCTTCTGGAGCGTCCGGTGTTCGGTTGGGACGAACTCCCACAGATTGACTGCCCGCCTCTGGCAGGGCAGGATCCGGCGAACGAGCATGACCTGGATCACGTTGACAAGCTTGATGTTCTTGTCCTTCATGCTTTTGATGCATGTTTGGAGTCCGGCCAGCTCCGTGGAATCGCCCCAGGACATGCCCTTCTTCTCTCGGAGGTGAGCCGCATGGGGGCTCCAGACCAGAACTCGGGGGCCGCTGCCCAGTTGGCGCCGCGCGGATCGGTGATGTAGAACCACCCCGATTGCCATCCTTTTACGGTCTCCACAAAGGAGCCGTCGAGCCATGTGACATTAGGCATTCTGCCCACCATGGCCCCTCTGCACTATGCTTGTTGGCCACTTACAACCTTCGGCTTCACACAGAAGGTTTGCAGCCATAGGCCGAAGTGAGGCCGGATGCGGAGGAAAGCCTCGCATACGACGATGAACGCCGAGATGTTGAGGACGAAGTTCGGGGCTAGATCATGGAAATCTAGCCCGTAGTAGAACATGAGCCCGCGGACGAAAGGATGGAGTGGAAATCCCAGTCCACAAACAAAGTGGGCGACGAATACGACCCTTTCGTGGGGTTCTGGGGTCGGAATGACCTACCCGGCGTCTGGTAGACGGTGCGCTATGTCCGCGGCCAAGTATCCGGCCGCCCGAAGATTTGCGATGTGCTTATCCTTGGCAGTGGAAGCCACCCACTTGCCTCCTGCTCCGAACATGTTTAGCTGTGCGGATAAGGTTTGGGCTTGGGCGCTGGAGCTCGAGGGGGCAAGAGTGGGCAAAGGGGGAAGAAGGTGTGGGTGAAAATGGGGAAATCTTATCCCTTTATAGAGGAGCCGAGAGCGGTGCACCTTCCCACTTGCCCGTTGAGAATCGCTTGTTTCCCAAGCGCCATGATTAATAGTGTGGTGAGATTACCCATACCCGTATTGACGAGAATCCCATGATAAGGGGACACAATCTCTGCTTTGACAAGGCGTGTCAAAGAAATCGCCTCACAATATGCGTTGTAGCTAGTTATGGGAAAACGGATCGAATAAAGATTTAACCGTAATAACATGTCACATCATCAGAAAAAGTTGTCAGCAGATTGCATTTGTGAAATATCATTCTCTCTATGGTGGCATATGAAGATCATCTCGCATATCCGGACACGGTCTAAGTGTTCGATGATTACTTTGGAGTATTCAGAGGAGCAACCCGCCTTGCAATGCCGAAGACAATACTGCGCGCCGGACTCATCGCCATTGAAGCCTGGTTCAGGGGCTACTGAGGGAGTCCTGGATTAGGGGGTATCCGAACAGCCGGACTGTGTACAATGTCCGGACTACTGAAGCGTGAGGATACATGACTCAAGACTTCGGCCCGTGTCTAGATGGGACTCTCCTTTGCGTGGAAGGCAAGCTTGGCGATCCGGATATTATATTTCCTTCCTTGTAACCGACTCCATGTAAACCCTAGCCCTCTCCGGTGTCTATATAAACCGGAGAGGTTGGTCCTTAGAAGGCCGATCACAATTACAATCATACCATCATAGGCTAGCTCTTAGGGTCTAGCCTCTATGATCTCGTGGTAGATATACTCTTGTACTACCCATATCATCAATATTAATCAAGAAGGAAGTAGGGTTTTACCTCCATCGAGAGGGCCCGAACCTGGGTAAACATCTGTGTCCCTTGCTTCCTGTTACCATCAGCCTTGACGCACAGATCGGGACCCCCTACCCAAGATCCGCTGGTTTTGACACCGATAGTAAGCTTGCGACACGTAAACCTACTACTGCTATGAATTCTGATATGTCGCATGTCATTGATGATGCCACTTCTGCTATGCATAATGAAACTACTTCTGTGCATGATACTACTTTGCCATTAGGTGAATTTCTAAATGAACAACTTGCTAGAGTTAGGGGGAATTAAATTACTGAAGATCCTATTACTGATGATAGTGATGATGAAGGTTCCCCCAATGATTATGTATTACCTGTTGTTCCTAAGGGTTATGTTATGAATGAAGAAGCTACTAGGGAAATTTTTGCTTGCAATGATAGAAATGATCTTAAGAAATTATTAGCTAAATGGAAGCAGCAGTCTCTTAATGCTAGAATGAAACTCGATCCTGCTTTTGCTACTTCACCTATCTGTGTTACTGATAAGTATTATGACTTCTTTGTTGATCCTGAGATTATTACTTTAGTTGAATCTGATCCTTTTTATGGCCTTGAATCTAAAACTGTTGTGGCACATCTTACCAAGTTGAATGATATAGCCACCCTGTTTACTAATGATGAGAAGTCTCGCTATTTATATATCCTTAAGATATTTCTATTCTCATTAAAGGGTGATGCTAAGACTTGGTATAATTCTCTTGCTCCTGGTTGTGTGCGTAGTCCCAGGATATGATTTATTACTTATCTGCTAAATATTTCCCTTCTCATAAGAAACAAGCTGCCTTGCGGGAAATATATAATTTTGTGCAACTCAAAGAAGAAAGTCTCCCACAAGCTTGGGGGAGGCTTCTTCGGTTACTTAATGCTTTGCATGATCATCCTCTTAAGAAAAATGAAATACTTGATATCTTCTATAATGGACTAACCGATGCTTCCAAGGACTACCTGGATAGTTGTGCTGGTTGTGTTTTCAGGGAAAGAACAGTCGATGAAGCTGAAATACTATTGAATAATATGTTGACTAATGAAAATAATTGGACTCTTCCCGAGCCAATTCCTGAAGTAATTCCTAAACCAATTGAGCCAACTCCTAAGCCTATTCCTAAACCCACTCCGAAGAACAGAGGTGTTTTATTTATCAGTCCTGAAGATATGCAAGAGGCAAAGAAATCAATGAAAGAAAAAGGTATTAAAACTGAAGATGTTAAGAATTTACCACCTACTGAAGAAATACATGGTCTGAATATACCGCCTGAAGAACCATATTGTCTTGATAACCCGACACAGGTAGTAAAGGTAAATTCTCTCTATAGATATGATAAAGTTGAAATACCCTCTACTAAATTTCATAGCCCATGCTTAGATGAATTTGATGACTTTATGGCTAGACAAGAAAGTTTTAATGCTTATGTTGGTAGAGAGTTAAAGAATAATGCTTTCGAGATAGGAAGTGTAAGCGATAATCTGGCTAGGGTTAAAGATGAACTTCACCTCATTAGCAAATATGCTTCTATGGTTGCTACTCAAGCTGAGCAAGTACTTAAAGCTCAAAATGATTTGCTTGATGAATTAAATAATAAAAATGACTTTGCTGTTAGAGTGGCTACTAGAACTGGTAGAATGACTCAGGAACCTTTGTATCCTGAAGGCCACCCTAAGAGAATCGAGCAAGATTCTCAGAGAAATAATTTAGAGGTACCTAATTCTTCTAAAAAGAAGAAAAAGAAAAATGATAGGACTTTGCATGCTTCTAGTGAACCTACTGTAGACACACCTGAGAATCCCAATGATATTTCCATCTCTGATGCTGAAACACAATCAGGTGATGAACATGAACCTAGTGATAATGTTAATGATAATGTTCATGTTGATGCTCAACCTAGCAAAGACAATGATGTAGAGATTGAACCTGCTGTTGATCTTGATAACCCACAATCGAAGAATCAATGTTATGATAAGAGATATTTTGTTGCTAGGAAGCACGGTAAAGAATGAGAACCATGGGTTCAGAAACCCATGCCCTTTCCTCCTAAACCATCCAAGTCAAAGGATGATGAGGATTTTGAGCGCTTTGCTAAAATGATTAGACCTATTTTCTTACATATGCGCTTAACTGATATGCTTAAAGTAAATCCTTATGCTAAGTATATGAAGGATATCATTACAAATAAAAGAAAGATACCGGAAGCTAAAATTTCCACCATGCTTGCTAATTACACTTTTAAGGGTGGAATACCAAAGAAACTTGGAGATCCGGGTGTACCAACTATACCATGCTCTATTAAAAGAAATTATGTTAGAACTGCTTTATGTGATCTTGGAGCCGGTGTTAGTGTTATGCCTCTCTCTTTATATCATAGACTTGAATTGAATAAGTTGACACCTACTGAAATATGTTTGCAAATGGCTGATAAATCAACTGCTATACCTGTCGGTATTTGTGAGGATGTGCCTGTTGTGGTTGCAAATGTCACTATCTTAACGAACTTTATTATTCTTGATATTCCCGAGGACGATAGTATGTCTATTATCCTTGGTAGAACTTTTCTTAATACTGCAGTGTCGGGGAAACTGATCCACGAACACCTATGGGGCCGGCGGACCGAGCCCCTTTTCGGTTCGGCGGGGGGCGGAGGTCGCACGAAGAGCAGATCAAGGCGAAGCACACGAGCAGTTTTACCCAGCTTCGGAGCTCTCCGGAGAGATAATACTCCTACTGCTGCTTGTCTGATTATATTGTGTTCTTGCTCTAGAGAGCTAAGTGTTTTCTGGCTTCGAAATGATCCGAGCCTTCTGAGCTAGTCGAACTGAACTAAACCTTCCGAACCTCTTCTACGTTGCGCATGGGCCTCCTTTTATACGCACAAGGGGTCACCGACAGGTGGCAACGCAGAGAAGGGTAAAGATGTAAAAAGAGAGGTAGTTGGTACAGTTGCTTGTATAGTGTACTCTACCTAACCCTGACGGCAGGAGACAAGGGCATTAAATGCCCGTCTGTGTCGCCTAAACAGTGCAGAAAAGGACCGTTAGAGGCGCCACCGTTCGCCATGATGGCGATCTTGTCAGCGTCGCATGCCACCGCTTACCGCTGGCTGCACAGCCTTCCGCCACGCGTGCCTGGAGAGGCCCCCAGGGTGACACGTTGGTGGATGCGCTGGAGGGTGGTCGCAGAGTGGCCGCTTGCCCCGGCAAGCGTCTTGCCGCGATCGTGGTCTTGTCGTGCCCGGAAGCTTGTCGCTCGCCGGGCCTTGCCGGGACGCGTGGCGCGTCGCGGCAAGTTCCTTGAAATGCCTCGGTTGGCCTTCCCGGCAAGCTCCTCTTGCCGGGGCCTTGTCTTCTTGACTTGAACACTTGGTTCTTGAATGGCTCCAAGGGAGCCACAGAGTATCTTGGCGGTCACCCGGTAAGCCCCTGCCGCGGGGCGCTGCAACTGCCCGTGCACAAGTTCGGGGTACTGGGGTACCCCTACTCTAGTACACCGACAGGAGCCCCCGGGCCTGGGCCACACACTGTGCCGAGCGCTGTTGGGCCAGGCCCAAAACAGGGCACGGGCACGCGCGGCCCGGGTAACGCCGAATCTTGCTCTGTACCCACCGCGCCCTCCCCCAACGGCACGCGTTGATCGCGGCATCGTGGGAGAGATCGTGGGGGGTTCTTTATTCGGAGGGGCGAAACGTCCGCCCCCTCCCTCTTTATAAGCAGGGGAAACATGGGCAGTTTGCCCGCTTAGCCGTTTGTTGCTCCAAGTCCAGATATCTCCGCCGCTCCCCCTTCTTCTCAAAGCCGAAAGAGAGCAGCGCTCCGTCCCCTGTCGCCACCAGCACCACCACGCCGCCGATCTCCCCTGCCACCTCCGCCATGGCTCCGAAAGCCGACAATGGGAAAGGCGTGAAGTCGGCCGAAGCACAGCGGCTCGCGGCGCTGCGGAAGGAGCGGGCCCTCTTCCCCCCTCAGCTCGGCGCCAAGGAGCTGAGGGAGTACTACTACCTTTTCTGGTCGACGGAGACACGTGCGCATCCGCGCACGAGGGTACTCCCGGCCACCGCATCGGAGCTGTCTCCAACCGGGTACCCATTCTTCGCACTTTTCTTCTACTGCGGGCTCTGCCCGCCCTTCTCGGAGTTCTTCTGTGATATCATGAACACGTACGGGCTCCGCCTCTTAGATTTCACCCCCAACGCCGTCCTCACGATGGCAGTTTTCGCACATTTGTGCGAAAACTTTGTCGGAGTCCACCCCAATGTAGCCCTTTTCCGCCATTTCTTCATGCCTCGGGTCGAGAGAGGAGAGCCGCTTGCCAGAGGGATCGCCTGGATCTCGAGAGTCGGCAAGAAGGAGGCGTATCTGGAGGGTGAGCTTCGCAGCAAATGGGAGGAGTGGAGAGCGGAGTGGTGTTGGATTGTTGAGGAGAACCCGCAGCCGTTCACTGCCGTGCGCCAAGCCCCAATAGTACGCGGCAATGATTGGAGCAACGTGGCCCCGGAAGATGATAGGTTGAGGATCACCGTTACCAGAATCCTCCTCCATAGGCTTGCCGGGCTCACTGTAGGCGCTGTCGGCACAGACTTCCTTCGCCACCGCATCGCCCCCCTGCAGGAGAGAGGGAGGCCTGCCTGGGAGTTGAAGAACTCAGCGGACATCATGAGACTGCGCCCGGGCCTCAACTTCAATTTCACCGTCCTGGAGCTGGATGCAATGCTCCTGGATTTGTTCAAACGCGACCCCCAGCACCCGTTCCTATTGCCGAGGAGCGTCGTTCCGCTGTGCAACAATTCGTCGCTTGACTGGTCCGCGCGATGATGCCGTTGTGCGACTCACGGAATCACCCCAACTTGGCAAGAGCCGGCGGATGACGTCGTGCGGGCTTTCTTCGATAGCTTGGAGGAAGTGCCGATCCGCGCCGACGAGCAGAGGAGCCTCACCCGTGATACCACCGATGAGGAGCTGGAGCGCATCGCCACTAGGGCGGAAGAGGCTGCGGCAGCAGCTGCCGCGGGCGAGTTCGGGTTCACCGAGGCGGAGGCAGAGGCAGCAGAGGCGGCAAGCCTTGCCGAGCGCGAGGAGTTCGCCGGCAAGGAAGATCTTGCCGGCCCCGAGGCCGAGCCGAGCGAGCCCGGCGAGGAGGAGCCCGAGCCTTCAGACAGCTTGCCGCAAGTGGAGCCCCCGGCAGCACCAAGAAGGCATCTCCACAGGGCTGGGGACGCAGCGGGGCGCCAGACGGGTCAACAGCCGCCGAGCCGCGCGACACGCTCTACCGCGGCAAGCACCGTTGCCGCGGGAGCGCCTCCCGCCGCTGCGGCAACTGGAGCGGGACCTTCCCGGCCTGCCGCTGCTGCTCCTGCCAAGCAGGTAAGGGAGCCCACTTCTCCGCCTCGTCGCACCGGAGGGGAGCCGGACTTTGATCTCTCCGCGCTCAGCTCCGATGACGAAGAAGAAGAGTAAGCTTTCTCGCTATCCTCGTAGTTCTTCAATTTTGTCGCTTTTCATTCTGTATCTAACTTGCTTCGATCTGAAACCATTCCTTTTCAGGACGCTAGCCCAGAGAGCGGCGAAGAGGGCCAGGGCCTCGGTGATCTTCATCGAAGACGATCCCACCGTGTCAGCAGGGGGCGTGCCTGAGCCCACCTTGACGGACCCGGCAACGACTCCCCAGAGCAGCCCCCAGCGCAGCCCCCAGCGTAAGTACATGATTTTTACTTCTTGCTGACAGGCGCTCATGGTGGCTCTTTCCTCTTACTGACATCTTGATTGTTGAATTTGTGTAGGAGCAGAGCAGCCTCACCGAGAGGGCCCGGAAGCCACCCCCGTAGCGCCATCTGCTTCGACTACGCCGCCAAGGGTGGAATCCCCAGCAAGGGAGCGCTCTCCGGCAAGGGCTGGTTCTCCGGCAAGGGGAGACGCCAGCGATCCTCTGGCGGCTGAGACCGTGACCGCAGATCCCATCACAGGTAATCCACTTGCCTAAAAAACCTGCCCTTGGACTTTTGTTCTTCTGACTTTGTTTTGCATGTTTGCTTGACTCCTCTCCATTCTTCGTTCTTCAGACCCAATCGTTCCAGAGCCGATGGAGACCGAAGCCACAGAAGGAGAGGCCGGCGCTGATGAACCCGCCGGCGAAGAGGCCGCCAAGGCTGCCACCGCAGAAGCCGGTGAGGGATCCGGTGGTCGTACTGACGGCCCTGAGGCCGCAGGAGCGCCAGGCGCTGCATCGACCGCCGATCCTCCCACCGCTGCCACAGAGCCGGACTCCGAGGAGCCCCAGCCCGGCGCCTACTTGAAGGCCAGCGACGGCGTCTTCATCAAGCTCCCCTGGGCTTCGAGCTCCAGGGCGCCGGTCGAGAGAGAAACTTTCGACGGAGAGGTGCTTGCCTCCGCTGGACTGGCGCTGGTTGATGCGCCAAGCAGCAGCGAGGAGCCCGAAGAGGAGCGGCTGCTGTGGAAGCTGACGTCGCTCTACCGCGCCCGACAAGCCAAGCTGGCTTCCCGGGAAGCGCTTGTCGCGAGGGCGGGAGTCGACATTGAGAAGCGCGTGGAGGAGCTCCGGGATCTGAGGCAAGAAACTCTCCGGAGCTTGGCGGAGGAGCGGGAGCAAGTCGCCGAGGAGAGGAAGGCCTTCCTCCTCGCGAAGGCTGAGGTTGAGGAGCAGCAGCGGCTTGCCGCCGAGAGGCTAGCTGCGCGGGAGGGAGAATTGGCGCAGCGCAAGGTGAACCTTGACAGCCACGAAGAGGAGCTCGCTGCGCAGGAGCAAGCCATTGACGGGGCTCTCAAGGAGTCAAAGGACGCTGCCGCAGCTGCCGAGGCCACCAAGAAGGAGCTGGAGGCGAAAGTGGTGCAACTGGAGGCCAATCTCCGGACGAGCGGCGAGGAGCTCGCCGCGCTCAAGCGCGAGCGCGAGAAGGATGCTGCCGCCCATGGTGAGCTGCAAGGCCTCCTTGCTGAGAGGAGCAAGGAGCTCAGCACCGGCAAGGACTCCAACGCGGATCTTGAGCTGAAGCTGGCCACGCTGACGCAGACGCTGGACGCCGCCAAGGAGAGAGAGACGACCTTGTCGGAGAAGGTCAAGGCCGACGAGGCGCTGCTGGCGAGCATTGCCCTCACCCAGAACTCGTTCAGGGAGACGGTGGAGCACTGGACCGAGGGCCTGGTGAACATCGCCGCAGTCATCGACGGGGAGTTGGCGTAGCTGGGGATGGAGGACTTTGGGTACTCTTCCGATGAGCATCTCCAGCCCAGCGCCAAGCTCAGTCTGTTCTTCAAGGGCGTGGCGACAGCTCTCCAGCGGCTTCGGGAGAAGATCCCAAAGCAGCTGGCCGACGAGTCGCGCAAGATTTGAACGGGAGTTCTTCAGAAGGTGCTGGTGAAGGTGGCGTTCCGCAACCCGGGCCTCAACCTCACCAACGTCCTTAGATCCTTGCCGCCCGATGCCGATCTGGAAGCACTCAAGGCCCTTGTTGCACCCATTGTGGACAAGGTGAGCGACGTCAGGAGGGTTGAGGGTGGTCGCGTAGACTAGGCCGCCCATCTTATCTTTTTCCTTGTCGCTGCTAGTCATGTCATAGGAACAATGTGTTAGAGCCGCGACAAGTTACCTTGTAATATAACTTTATCTTGGATATCAATTGCTATGTTACTTCCTTTACTAGATCCTTTGCTTTGTATGTTTTTACCCTACGCTTTTAGGGAACTTGTCGGCGCAGGCACCCGAGCCGCGAGCGCTGAGTGCGGGACGTCAGCAGCCTGCTGGCGGTGCCGCTCCGACAAGAAACCTTGTCGCGACTAGTTGCAGCACACCTAGGTTGTTGAGCGGACTCGAAACAAAGTAAGGGAGCATCTAGCCACGAGCTGGTTCCTCCGCGCACAGGTTTTCCATACAAAGCACGGTCGTTCGAGGAAAATAACTTAAAAATTAAAAACTAATTGCTCAGACTTTGGCAACTTAGCTTTTCTGTCGTTTGCTTCCCGGCAAGGAAAATGCAAGGCAAATCTTCCTTGAACGACGCCTGGTCCATACCATCATCTTCTCCTTCCCCCCCGGCAAACTTGTGTGTGAGGAAACCTTCTTTTCCTTTGTTTGAGAAAAATAAAGAAGAGAAAATATAGATATGGAGCCTTTCGGCTCGTTATTGCTTACCGAGTGTGGGTGCTGCACAAAGTGTCAGGTAAAGCATGCAAATGTAAAGTGAAAAGCATGAAGCTGACAAGGTGTGCGAAGCACATGAGTTTTACTTATGCACGGGATCTGCGCCCGGCTTTGTACAAAGGATTACATGCAACAGCGGCAAGACTTGTACAAAAGGTGGTTGTCGGAACAGGTTCCGGCAACCGCGCCCTACGGGTAAAACTTACGAAGATGCTCAATGTTCCAGGAGTTGCTCACCGGAATGCCATCTTCGGTCGCAAGGCGGATAGCGCCAGGCCTAGTGACTCGTTTCACCCGGTAAGGGCCTTCCCACTTCGGCGTCAACTTATTGGAATTCTTGGCGGATTGAACGCGCCGAAGAACAAGGTCGCCTTCCTCGAAGCTTCTGGCATTAACTTTGCGGCTATGGTAGCGGCGCAAAGCTTGCTGGTATCGAGCAGCTCGTACAGCAGCTTGAAGACGTTCCTCCTCAAGGAGCAGCGCGTCATCTTGTCGCAGCTGCTCTTGCTCAAGCTCATCATAAGCGAGCACTTGAGGTGATCCGTATACGAGTTCCGTGGGGAGAATTGCCTCCGCTCCATAGACTAGAGTGAAAGGCGTCTGGCCAGTGGCTCGATTTGGCGTCGTTCTGATCGACCAAAGAACCACCGGCAGCTCCTCGATCCAGTTTCTTCCGCACTTGCGCAGCCTGTCGAAAGTCCTGGTCTTGAGTCCACGCAGCACTTCAGCATTTTCCCTCTCCGCTTGACCGTTGCTTCTCGGATGAGCAACAGAAGCGAAGCAGACCTTGGCGCCAAGGTCTTGGACGTACTGCATGAAGGTGCGGCTCATGAATTGTGTGCCATTGTCGGTGATGATCCTGTTAGGTATCCCGAAACGGCAAACAATCAACCTGAAGAACTTGACTGCTGACTGTGCTGTCACCTTCCTCACTGGTTCCACTTCCGGCCACTTTGTGAACTTGTCGATTGCAACGTACAAGTACTCAAAGCCCCCGATAGCTCGGGGGAAAGGGCCGAGGATATCGAGCCCCCAGACCGAAAATGGCCAGGATAAAGGGATCGTCTGGAGAGCTTGTGCTTACTGGTGAATCTGCTTGGAATGGAACTGGCACGCTTCACACTTGGTTACTTGTGCAGTTGCATCCTGGAGGGATATCGGCCAAAAGAAACCTTGCCGGAAAGCTTTGCCGGCAAGTGCTCTGGCGCCAATGTGGTGACCACATATGCCTTCATGTATCTCTGCCAACAGCTTCTGTCCGTCTTCCTGGCAAATACACTTCAATTTCACACTGTTGAGTCTTCTTCTTTACAGTATGTTGTCGACAAACTAGTACATACTTGACTGCCGGGCTACTTTTTCCGCTTCTTCTTGCTCTTCGGGAAGTTCTCCTGTCTGAAGGAAACGGACAATTTGCTGTGCCCATGCTGGAGCTTGTGGCTCGACAACAAGGACTAAAGGCACATCTGCTGCTGCGGGAACATCCGCTTCTACGGCGAGAACCTGCGGTTCAGCCGGAGCTTGATGTTCGCCGGCAAGCTTGCCGGAGCAAAACTTGTCGGGAGCGTCTGCTTCGATGGAACAAGCACTAAGACTTGCCGGAGCAAACTGCTCCTCAGCATCTTTGGCGTTGATCTTGGAGACCTTCTTGGCGGCGGCTTCAGGAAGCTCTGCCAGAAAGTAGTCACCGGAAATCAACTTTCTCTTCTTGCTCTGTCCAGTTGATGGTGTCACGGATGGTTGAGTCAGCTTGAGCACAAAGATTCCTGGTTCCACAGGTAACTTAAGTGCGGCGCACTTTGACAGGCCGTCAGCAATGTCATTCTGAGCTCTTGGAACATGTTCCATCTGTAGGCCGTCAAAGTGCTCTTCTAACTTTCTCACTTCATCAACATAAGCTTCCATCAATGGACTCTGGTAACTCTTGTTTACTTGGCGGACGACAAGCTGTGAGTCTCCCCTGACAATGAGTTTCTTAATCCCAAGGTCTGCCGTGATCCTGAGACCGGCAAGCAAGCCTTCATACTCTGCAGTATTGTTCGTTTCTTGCTCCTTGGGAAAGTGCATCTGGACTACGTACTTGAGGTGCTCTCCGATGGGCGCGACAAGCAGCACGCCCGCACCGGCGCCTTGCAGCGAAAAGGCACCATCAAAGTACATCAGCCACTCTTTGCTTGCCTCCTTGACGGGGATGCTCGTCTCTGGAATCTCCTCATCTGGTGTCGGCGTCCACTCTGCTATGAACTCTGCCAATGCTCTGCTTTGGATAGTTGAAGTGCTTTCAAACTTGAGGCCAAAGCTTGATAGTTCCAGTGCCCACTCGACAATCCTGCCTGTTGCTTCTGGATTTTGTAGTATCCTCTTCAACGGAAAGCGAGTGACAACTGTGATCTCATGTGCTTGGAAGTAATGGCGCAGCTTTCTCGAGGCCATGAGAAGGCCGAAAAGCAACTTCTGCACACCGGAGTACCTTGACCTAGCCCCCTGCAAAAGGGAACTGACAAAGTAAACTGGGCGCTGCACCATTCTCTTCTGCACTTCCTTATGTGTCTGCGCAGATCCATCTTTGTCGGGACTGAAGCTTGTCGGACCAGAGCTTGTCGGACCAGAGCTTGTCGGTGAAGCCCCCTGCTTGTCGCTGGATGCATCAGCCGTGGTTGCTGGCTCATCATCTGCCTCCCTCTCCGCCACTAACGCAGCACTAACCACTTGATTGGTTGCCGCTATATACAGCAGCAACTTCTCTTGTGGCCTAGGTGCGACAAGTGTTGGAGCGGAGGACAGGTATCTCTTCAAGTCCTGCAGCGCAGCCTCCGCTTCCGGAGTCCATTTCATTGGACCTGCCTTTTTCAATATTTTGAAAAATGGCAGGGCGCGCTCAGCAGATCTAGAGATAAACCTGCTGAGAGCAGCCACGCAACCGGCAAGTCTTCGTATATCTTTGACGCGCTTTGGTGCTTCAATCTGCTCAATGGCCTTGATCTTGCCGGGATTGGCTTCAATCCCCCGCTGAGACACAAAGAACCCGAGAAGCTTGCCGGAAGGGACTCCAAACACGCACTTCTCGGGGTTCAGCTTGAGGTTGATCTTGCGCAGATTCGCAAAGGTTTCATCTAAATCTTGGATCAGGGTTGCTTTGTCCTTGCTCTTGACCACTATGTCATCCATGTAGGCTTCCACATTTTTGTGCATTTGCGGCTCAAAAGCGTGATGGACTACCCTTGCAAATGTTGAACCAGCATTCTTCAAACCAAAGGGCATCCGTACAAAGCAGTATGTGCCACATGGGGTAATGAACGCGGTTTTCTCCTCATCCTCTTCTGCCATGAAGATCTGATGATATACTGAGTATGCATCAAGAAATGAAAGCAAGTCACATCCGGCTGTGGAGTCAACAATCTGGTCGATGTGCGGCAAGGGAAATGGGTCTTTGGGACAAGCTTTATTGACATCGGTGAAATCGATACAAAGCCTCCATTTCCCGTTGGCCTTGCGCACGACAACAGGATTGGCCAACCACGTAGGATGGAGCACTCCTCTGACAAGGCCTGCTGCTTCCAACTTCTTGATCTCTTCTGCAATGAATTCTTGGCGCTCCACTGCTTGTTTCCTAACTCTCTGCTTGACGGGCCGCGCATGAGGACAGACGGCAAGGTGGTGCTCGATTACTTTCCTGGGAACACCGGGGATGTCAGACGGTTGCCACGCAAACACGTCGACGTTCGCCCGCGGGAAAGCAACAAGCGCGCTTTCCAATTTAGGATCGAGCGTGGCACTGATGGTGAAGGTACCACCAGTGCCGTCCTCCTTGGCGGACACATTCTTGGTTTCTGGTGGAGCTGCCATTGCCTTCTTACACTTGCCGGTGGAGCTCGATGGTGCGTCCTCGACGGTAGCGCAGCACTCCGAAGAGGTGCGCTTGCCGGAGTGGGCATCAGAACTCTTGCCGGACTTGGTCTTCTTCTTCTCCTCGGGAGCTTCAGCGGCAAGTGACTTGCGATTTGTTGCAGCTGTTGCCTCCCGGTAGATCTTGTCGGCATAGATAAGAGCATCCTTCTTGTCGCCATGGACAGAGATGACGCTTATCGGGCCTGGCATCTTCAGTACGTTGTATGCATAGTGAGAGGCTGCCATGAATTTGGCGAGTGCTGGACGGCCGAGTATCCCATTGTAAGGCAATGGGAAGTCAGCAACGTCAAAAGTGACCCTCTCAGTCCTGAAGTTCAGCTCGCTGCCAAATGTTACCGGGAGCGTGATCTTTCCCTTCGGCTTGCTCCTTCCCGGATTGATTCCTTGAAATGTGCCGGTCTCTTCGAGCTCGCTGTCAGGGATCTGGAGTTTCTGGAGCACTGCGGAGGAGATCAGGTTCAAGCCGGCCCCACCGTCAACTAGCATCTTAGTGACCTTGAGGTTGCGGATAGTTGGTGAAACCAACATCGGCAAGCACCCGACCGCAGTTATGCGATCAGGGTGGTCCTCAATGTCAAAGATGATAGGCGTGCTGGACCATTTCAGAGGCATGCGTGACTCGACGGGTGGTTCTGCCGCATTGACTTCCCGCACCCATTGTTTGAGCTGGCGGTGTGAAGTATGCAGAGAAGCACCGCCGTCAACGCACAGGACCTCTGTGGCTTTCTGGAACTCCTGCTCATCAGTCTCATCATCATCCATGTCTTCGTCGTCGTCGTCATCTTCATCCTTGTCGCGGCCGCGGGGAGGTCTGTCTCCTTGCCGCTGTTTAGCCTTGCTGCGGCGTCCTCCTCGGCCGGGACGTTTCTTGCCAGATCCTCCTGCACCTTCCTGGGCCTTCTCCTTGTCGCGCCGCTCGTATTCAGCTTTCTGCTGCTCAACAAGCTGCTCGACTTTCTTGCATCTCTGGAGGTCATGACCCTTAGTGCGGTGGATCTTGCAGTACTGCTTGTTGGTGCCGTCCTGCTTGTCAGCAACCGCCACAGCCTCCGCGGCAGTCTCCTTGCCGGAGCCACCAGCTTTGGCTTTGTTGGCGCCACCTCCGTTGCCGGACTGCTCGACAACTAGCATCTCTTTGCCTTTCTTCCTTCTGTTATTCCGCCGCCGGTTTTTCCTTGCCGGGGCAGTATCCTCACTGTCAGACCCTCCTGCTCCTATATTCTCTCCGAGGAGTCTCCTCCCTTCCTCAGCACGTGCACACTTGTCGGCCAGGGCATATAGCTCACTGATGTCCCTGATCTTGCACATCGCCATCTCCTCCCGCATCCTGCGGTTCCGCACGTTCTGATGGAACGCGCTAATTACTGCGGCAGGGTGGATGTCTGGGATGTTGTGCTGCACGTTGCTGAATCTCTGTATGTACTTGCGCAGGGGCTCTCCTTCCTTGTGGGCGAGCAAGTGAAGGTCACTCTCTTGGCCAGGAGGCTTGTGGCCGCCTGTGAAGGCGCCGACAAACTGATGGCACAGGTCAGCCCAGGAGGATATGGAGTTGTCCGGCAAGTGCATGAGCCAGGATCTGACGTTGGGCTTGAGCACCAGCGGAAAGTAGTTGGCAAGGATCTTGTTGTCTTGCCCCCCGGCAGCTTGCACCGTGATGGTGTAGATGCTGAGGAACTCTGACGGATGCGTCTTGCCGTCGTACTTCACCGGCACATCTGGCTTGAAGTTCTTCGTGCTGGGCCACTGGACCTGCCGCAGCTCATGAGTGAACGCAGGGCAACCTACCACGTACGGCAAGTCGCCTGGTTCTCCGGGCGCGTGCATGTCAACAGAGGGACCAGCGCGCTTGTCGGATTGACGTCGCGCTTCTCTTCGGCGCTCGATGCGAGTACGAGCATCTTCTTGTTGTCGTTCGTGAAGAACTTGGCGCTAATCGCGATGAGCTTGTGGATCCAACGATGCAGTGGAGTCGCTGTCGAGGTGGATCCGCGAGTCGGCGATCTTGGCCTTTGGGGTGGAGAGTGCACGGTGGTTGCACCATCACCAGTTTTGTCGCCGTCGGCTCGCGCCTGGCAACCCTGCCGCGGCAGCGACGTGCTCGGCTGCCGGGGAGCGTCGCCGTTGGCGAAGCCGATGAGACTCTGAATGGTGGCCCTCCATTGGTCGAGCTTGTCTTCCGCATGAGGGTAATCCAGGAGCAGCTGAGCTCGCGCTAAAGCTTCTGCTGGAGTGGTGGGCGGTAGTGGCGAACGGTGCGAGGAGCGGGATATGCTCGGACTTCTAACTATGTTAGAAGGAGCAGTACCCCGTCCAGGCGACCGTACTTCACTCGTGCCAGCATATTGGCGTGCATGCTGGTCTTGAGCGTCCCGAGACCCACCAGCTTGATATTGGTCCAACAAGCGTATGGTACTACGAATACCATGACGCTGTCGGTCTTGCATCTCCTGAGAGGGACGCGGCGGATGCGAAGACGCCAAGGTTTGTGCAGCCTTGTCCTTGGACCTGGCAGCATCGTGAGCATCCTCGCTGATGTCCGTTCTTCCACCAGCGTCAACCCCACCACCCGTTTGCTCCGGTGGCAGTGAGATCGACGCGGACGGAGCAGCTGCCTCCGAAGCCTTCTTCTTCGGTGGCATGTTGATGAAGAAAACGAAGATCTAGCTTGTGTGAACGCCGGATCAGGTTCACGCAATCTCGACGCCCCCTACCTGGCGCGCCAAAGATGTCGGGGAAACTGATGCACGAACACCTATGGGGCCGGCGGACCGAGCCCCTTTACGGTTCGGCGGGGGGCGGAGGTCGCACGAAGAGCAGATCGAGGCGAAGCACACAAGCAGTTTTACCCAGCTTCGGAGCTCTCCGGAGAGATAATACTCCTACTGCTGCTTGTCTGATTATATTGTGTTCTTGTTCTAGAGAGCTAAGTGTTTTCTGGCTTCGAAATAATCCGAGCCTTCTGAGCTAGTTGAACTGAACTAAACCTTCCGAACCTCCTCTACGTTGCGCATGGGCCTCCTTTTATACGCACAAGGGGTCACCGACAGGTGGCAACGCAGAGAAGGGTAAAGATGTAAAAAGAGAGGTAGTTGGTACAGTTTCTTGTACAGTGTACTCTACCTAACCCTGACGACAGGAGACAAGGGCATTAAATGCCCGTCTGTGTCGCCTAAACAGTGCAGAAAAGGACCGTTAGAGGTGCCACCGTTCACCACGATGGCAATCTTGTCAGCGTCGCATGCCACCGCTTACCGCTGGCTGCACAGACTTCCGCCACGCGTGCTTGGAGAGGCCCCCAGGGTGACACGTTGGTGGATGCGCTGGAGGGTGGTCGCAGAGTGGCCGCTTGCCCCGGCAAGCGTCTTGCCGCGGTCGTGGTCTTGTCGCGCCCGGAAGCCTTTCGCTCGCCGGGCCTTGCCGGGACGCGTGGCGCGTCGCGACAAGTTCCTTGAAATGCCTCGGTTGGCCTTCCCGGCAAGCTCCTCTTGCCGGGGCCTTGTCTTCTTGACTTGAACACTTGGTTCTTGAATGGCTCCAAGGGAGCCACGGAGTATCTTGGCGGTCACCCGGTAAGCCCCTGCCGCGGGGCGCTGCAACTGCCCGTGCACAAGTTCGGGGTACTGGGGTACCCCTACTCTAGTACACCGACATGCAGGGGCTGTTATTGATTGCAACAAAGGCAATGTCACTTTTCATGTTAATGGTAATGAGCATACGGTACACTTTCCGAGGAAACAATCTCAAGTTCATAGCATCAATTCTATTGAAAAGTTCCAACTATAATTTTTGGAGGTTTTGAATTTCCTCTCCCTACTGTCAAGAAAAAGTATGATATTCTTATTGTTGGGGATTTTCATATCCTCGTTGAGGTAACTTAGTGTTATTCAAAATTTCTCCGGTTCCGTGTTATTCGGAATGAGTTTGTTAACAAGACTTGATCAACCTTGTTAGTGGGTTCGTTTTGATGATCACGAGATGGATGCAACTAGAAGGCACAACCTTCTGTACCCTCTTTTTACTTTCTGTAATTGTAGAATAAATAAAGCAAAAATAGTATTATCTGTCTTTTTTCTGAATTATCTGTGCATTAAAAAAATAGTCTGAAAATAAAAGTGCTCCAAATGCCCTGCAAATTTAGTATGATTTTTTCTAGAATATTTGAGGATTTTAGGCACTGAAAACACTGCAGGAGGGGCAAGCACCAGGCCACAAGAGAGGAGGGCGTGCCCCCCCTATAGGGCGCGCCCCCCTGTCTCATGGGCCCCTGGTGGCTCCCCTTCACTTATGCCAGCACCCACACACTTCATCTTCTACCCAAAAAAAATCTCCATCCAGCTCAAGCACGAGTTCTAGCTCGTTTTGCTGCGATTTTCGATCTCCTAGCTCAAAGCTCCATTCACAAAACTGCTTTGGGAGATTGTTGCTTGGTATGTGACTCCTCCATTGGTCCAATTAGTTTTGTTCTAGTGCTTTATTCATTGCAAATTTTTGCTACATAGGTGGCCATGTTCTTGACCTTGCATGTTAAATTTTTAAGGTCCCAAGCAATTCCAATGCATGATATAGGCTCTAGGCACTTGTAGGAGTAGTTGCTGTCAATCTTGTTTAGTTTTATTCACTTTTATTTTTGAAGTTACTAAAATTTCAGAAATTTTCAGAAAATGTTGAGGAGACTTTTTAGGGGCTCTTCTAGCCAAAGCTCTGAGGAAAAACAAGCCAAAGAGAAGGTCGGTAGAATGGCCATGCGAGGATTTCTTGAAAGAAGCCGGAATTCATGAAGACTTTTATGCTTTAATCGAGACTGCAGGCCTCACCGGCTTCATGAACGACCGAATCGATCAGTATCTCTTACTTACCAATACTTTCGTGCAAAACTTTTATTATTATCCTAAGAAGTCACTGCCTCCAGTATCATTTCATTTATATGATGAATTCAAAGAAATGTCTTTACATCATTTTTGCGCGGTATGTAGGATACCTTATGAGGGAGAATTAGATGAACCCCATCGTGAAGATGTGGGTGGCTTTGTTAATACTATTGCTGTAGAGGAGCCAAAAAAGGGCTCCGAGGCGAAGGTCTCTAGCATACACTTTCCTGTGTTACGCTATTTTGCTATATTTGCTAGTAGATGCTTGATTGGCCGTGGAAATAGTGGAAACTTGAGCGTCCCTGATATTATCATTCTTCAACATGTTTTGCTTGGGGACAATACTTTTAGTATGGGTGCCGTCGTTGCTAAACGGCTAGCCCAGAATCATACAAAAGGCCCCATATTTGGAGGTATCTATGCTGCACGTCTTGCTAAATATTTTCAAATACCCATTAGGCACCATGAGGAGGATGAGATAAAATTGCTTGCTCACATCTTAGATTACAAGAGCATGTTAGCACACAAGTTTATTGTTGACAACGAAGAGAAGATGCTCTTGTATAGACTTAGATTCAATAAGAAAAACTTTGAGTTTATTATTTTGCCTACGCCTCTGTTGTTTGTTTTGCTTGCAGAAAATCGTCTTGTCACACCGGAAGCGGTGAACAACCATCTAGCCCAAGCTTTTACTCCAGAACCTGAACCTGAACTGGACCCTTATCATGCATCATCTGTCCAGTGGGATCCGGAGATGACCAGCCAGTGGTATCCTGATTACACCTCCCACTACACCGGGGAGAGTAGCGGCGGTCCTTGGTACTAGAACAACTTAGTCCAAAAGCCTAAGCTTTGGGGAGTACGTATTTCTCACTGACTTTACGTTCATGTTCACACACTAATCGTCGGTGCTCATACTCTTTCACTAGATCATTGTTGGCGCGCGTTGCTGCGCCCATCCATTTTGACAATAGAATAACAGGAATATACGTAAATATGTTGACACACAAAACATATAAATTAAATCTATATAAACTTACTCACATATTGCAGATCGTAAATAATTTCTATTGTAGATAATTTTAATTAGTTCTATAAAAACATAAAGGGACTAAATGCTATTGTACATCAGCAAGGACCGAGTAATGGTATACAATGCATAATTTAGAACAGAAATCTACTATTATGTCTAAGAAATCTTTCGAATATATGACACGAAGAAGGAATTAAAGAAGGCTTAGAAACTCTAGATTATTGGGTATGCCACTCTGGTTGATTTAAAACCAACGTCAATGTATAGGGGGAATATATCGCTTACCATGATTCAAGAACCATCCATATCATATCCATTCCCTGCTGTTTTGGCTAATGCACTTTGATTCAATTCAACTGATTTTGAACTGCTTTTATAGCACTTCAAAGAGCATAATAGCTTAAGGGATGTATATTTCTTGCCACTCTCCTAGAGATTACAATATACACTGGACAAGGAACTCATCTTCACTTAGACAATCCTCCATTTTCCATAATGCATGTTAACTACCCGAGCAGACATTTTAAATAGTCAGCTCATGAATTCCACTTCTGAAAAAATAATCTAGATCCAGCCTCCAATAATCCCCAAACCAATATAATATAACCTGCAGGAAAATAAAAACAGATTTGAACGAGTCAGACTGAACCGATGGAGAATGTAATGGGAAGGGAAAATATGGTAGATTAAAGATGATGCATATCCTACTGAAGAAGCAATCCATGTAGTATTTTTGGAGAACTGATGTAAAGCTTAAGAAACATACTTTGGCAATTCACCCCACAAACAAAATTAAGATGGCGCATAGCCTAGTAGAGAAGCAATCCATGTAGTATTTTGAGAGAATTGGTGTAAAGCTTAAGAAACTTACTTTTCCAATTCACTCCACAAACTAAATAAGATCGGATGTTACCTTGTAAAATTTCATGACATTTTTTTACTCAGGCATTCCATGACTCTTCACTACAACTGAACATACCATGTAGGATAATCAATATAGATTCTTTTGTATTCGTTTTACATAAGGATCAACTTTATATATATATCACAAATATTAACTTCTTCTCTGGCCCGACATGAATCTTTGGACAAGACTTACAGTGTGCCATTTATATTTTTCAGTGTCACCAGGTAAATTGATTATAGCATACTGTTGAAAAACGGTTCTTCGCATTATGGCATGAAGTTGTCATTTTGTTCTGCACAACATGCATTTTTCATTTGGTTGCTCCATTGGTCTTAGTCCTCTTGGCTCCAAAAACGTATTCTGACACACAAATTGCCGGCGATAAAATGGCACCATGAAATCGGTCAGCCTTTTCCAATTATATCCATGGTGTTTTCCTCTCTCCACCCCTCATGTTCTCAACTGGAGGGAAAAATCATACGTCTTTTTTTACCTAATATTCTAAATCTGCAGTTGAGAAAATCAGTCGGGCTACAATGGTCCAAAACCTGCAGCACATGCGGATGTAGGGCCTATGAATTGCTACTATAAAGAAGAGAATAACAAGCTCCATTCAACAGGCAAATGAGAACATGGTTTTGTATGGGTATGACTAAATAACTTATGGTATTAAACATTAAAAATATACAACCCAAACACTGAGCTGTATGTAACCATAGCAAAATAGTGTTGCTGCACGGAAATGCGCTAGACTGGCTAAAGAGAATTTATTAGAAGATGTCTTTAAGGATTGGTATTACCATGAGGAGCTCATCTCTAGGGCACAACCACTGACCAATGCCATAGCAAACACACACGAACAGATCGCCATACGGAAGACCTCTCCTGCAATGTGATGCAATCATGTAGCAGATGAGTTGAATCGAGCAGGGGGTAGAGGGTGGAGAATGTGCGTGCGGCCAGGGTTCTTCTGCTGCGAGATAAAGAGAGACGGAGGAGCGGGGAGATGGGGCTTACATGTGATGGTGGCAACGTGACCCAGAGTTGTCGGCTCCTGGCCGCTGCACCGCCGATGCGGTTAGGGCTATCAAGGACCTGCGAGAGAGGGGGAAAGGGTTGAGGTGAGCGAGCTATCATGGGAGAAAGAGAGATAGGGTGCAACCGTTGAAAAGGAGTTCACCCGCCATTGTTGTTGCCATGACCTCTCTCCCTCGCGGCGGCGGCAGCGACAATCAGATCGGTAAGATTGGGAGCGTGACCATGAGAGGAGGTGGGCAATGTGCGTGCGGTGAAAAACCCTCGATACATCTAGCCATCCAGCGACTGAGCTTCATAGCAGCCCAATTAATCACAGGCCTTGAAAAAAGGTACCAGAGTAGCAGCCCATTAGGACAGATGGCCCAAGTCATGGTAAACTGTCAATGAAACGAAGATCTAACAATCAGAAACAGTTCAAACACGGATCTAACGGCTGAAATTGTTGATGACATGAGAGGACTCGCTTTGGGTGCGGTTATACTATCCTAAATTGTATTATCCATGCTAGTTTAAACTTCTTTTTCTAGTTTTCCTCTTGTGCGTTTGATAAACCTTAAGAAAAAACCAAAAAAATAGTTAGTTTAATTTCCATGCTTGCAGTAGAAATTCAAATGAAAACCCAAAAAGATTTCTTGTTCTTCTTTTACTTGTTGGGAGCTTTCCCGTGTAAATAGTTTTATTTCCTTTTCTTTCCTTTGGGGGTCGAGAAGACTATATTGAAAATGCTTAGTGGCTCTTATATGCATGATTGTTTATTTAACTTAGAGCCCATATTACTTGTCTTCTCTCTTGAGTTGAATGCTTGTAGATTCCAGCTTAGTCCAATGCACGTGCACTCTTATTATTATACACATCGTTCGGTCGTGCAAGTGAAAGGCAATAATGACGATATATGATGGACTTATTGGGATGAGAAAAGCTGGTATGAACTCGACATCTCTTGTTTTTGTAAATATGATGATTCATCGTTCCTGAGTCAGCTATTATGAAGTAAACATATTTGCAATGACATTTAGAGATTATAGTTGCTTGTGCCATGCTTGATTAGCTATGAGTTATAATGGCTTACCTTGCGTGCCAACATGCTATTAGAATGATTATGATGTGGTATGATGGGATGGTATCCTCCTTTGAATGTATTAAGTGACTCGACCTGGCACATGTTCACGCATGTAGTTGAAACAAATCAACATAGCCTTCATGATATTTATGTTCATGGTTATATCCTACTCATGCTTGTACTTGGTGTGAATTAATTTTAATGCATGTTTATGACTGTTGTCGCTCTCTCAGTTGGTCGCTTCCCAGTCTTTTACTAGCCTTCACCTGTACTAAGCGGGAATACTGCTTGTGCATCCAAACTCCTTAAACCCCAAAGTTCTTCCATATGAGTCCACTATTACCTACCTATATGCGGTATCTACCTGCCGTTCCAAGTAAATTTGTATGTGCCAAACTCCAAACCTTCAAATGAAATTCTGTTTTGTATGCTCAAGCATCTCATGTTACAACTAGGGCTGCCTATATCTTCCATGCTAGGTGGGTTATTCTCACGAGGAGTGGACTCTGCTCCTCATTCACGAGAAAGGGCCGGTAACCAGGATGCCCAGTCCCATGATCCAAAAAGATCAAAACAAATCAATATAATTAAACAAAACTCCCCCAGGGCTGTTGTATGTTGGAGGCACTCGTTGTTTCGAGCAAGCCATGGATTGATGCTTGTTGGTGGTTGGGGGAGTATAAACCTTTACCATTCTGTTTGGGAACTGCCTATAATGCATGTAGTATGGAAGATACATCCATCTCATAGTTGTTGCGTTGACAGCAAAAGTATGCCGCTCAAAATGTTATTCAATCTCTATTTTAAAATCGAGCTCTAGCACCTCTACAAATCCCTGCTTCCCTCTGCGAAGGGCATATCTATTTACTTTTTATGTTGAGTCATCATCCTTCTTATTAAAAGCACCCGCTGGAGAGCACACTGTCATTTGCATTCATTATTATTAGTTTTTATTGGGTATGACTTGAATGGATCTCTTTTACCATGAATTACAATGTTTAGTCAGTCCTTGATCTTTAAAGGTGCTCTGCATTTATGTTTTGCCGTCTCAGAAAGGGCTAGCGAGATACCATTTTTTATATCATGTTATGATTATTTTGAGAAAGTGTTGTCATCCGAGTTTTATCATTATGGCTCGCTAGCTGATTATGCTATTGATATGAGTAATTGTGAGAGCTAAGTGTTATTGTGAGTATGGTTAGTTCATAATATTTGCTGAAACTTGAATGCTGGCTTTTCATGTTTACAACAACAAGAGCAAATAGAGTTTGTAAAAGTTTTTCTTTATCACTTTCAGTTTATCAACTGAATTGCTTGAGGACAAGCAAAGGTTTAAGCTTGGGGGAGTTGATACGTCTCCAACGTATCTACTTTTCCAAACACTTTTGCCCTAGTTTTGGACTCTAACTTGCATGATTTGAATGAAACTAACCCGGACTGATGCTGTTTTCAGCAGAACTACCATGATGTTGTTTTATGTGTAGAAAAGAAAAGTTCTCGGAATGTCCTAGAAATCCACGGAGGCACCTTTTGGAATTAATAAGAATTTTTTGCGAAAGAATCAATGCCAGGGGGCCCACAGCCTGCCCACGAGACAGGGGGGCGCCCCCCTAGGGCGCGGCCTCCTATCTCGTGGGCCCCCTGGACCTCCACCGACGTTAACTCCAACTCCATATATTCACGTTCGGGGAGAAAAAATCAAAGAGAAAGTTTCATCGCGTTTTACGACACGGAGCCGCCGCCAAGCCCTAATCTCTCTCGGGAGGCTGATCTGGATTCCGTTCGGGGCTCCGGAGAGGGGGATTCATCGCTGTCGTCATCATCAACCATCCTCCATCACCAATTTCATGATGCTCACCACCGTGCATGAGTAATTCCATCGTAGGCTTGCTGGACGGTGATGGGTTGGATGAGATTTACCATGTAATCAAGTTAGTTTTGTTAGGGTTTGATCCCTAGTATCCACATGTTCTGAGATTGATATTGCTATGACTTTGCTATGCTTAATGCTTGCCACTAGGGCCCGAGTGCCATGATTTCAGATCTGAACCTATTATGTTTTCATGAATATATGTGTGTTCTTGATCCTATCTTGCAAGTCTATAGTCACCTATTATGTGTTATGATCTGACAACCCCGAAGTGACAATAATCGGGATACTTCTCGGTGATGACCGTAGTTTGAGGAGTTCATGTATTCACTATGTGCTAATGCTTTGTTCCGGTTTTCTATTAAAAGGAGGCCTTAATATCCCTTAGTTTCTGCTAGGACCCCGCTTCCACGAGAGGGTAGGACAAAAGATGTACATACAAGTTCTTTTCCATAAGCACGTATGACTATTTTTGGAATACATGCCTACATTACATTGATGAACTGGAGCTAGTTCTACATCACCCTATGTTATAACTATTGCATGAGGAATTGCATCCGGCATAATTATCCATCACTGATCCATTGCCTACGAGCTTTTCGCATATTGTTCTTCGCTTATTTACTTTTTCGTTGCTACTGTTACAACTACTACAAAAACCCAAAAACATTTATCTTTACTTTTGTTATCGTTACCTTTATTATCATACCACTTTTGCTACTAAATACTTTGCTGCAGATACTAAGTTATCCAGGTGTGGTTGGATTGACAACTCAACTGCTAAGACTCAAGAATATTCTTTAGCTCCCCTTGTGTCGAATCAATAAATTTGGGTTGAATACTTTACCCTCGAAAGCTGTTGCGATCCCCTACACTTGTGGGTTATCAATGTTGAAGTCTTGTGTGGGAAAGTTAAATACCCTGCTGATTTTCTTGTTCTTGGTTCCCCACAAGATAGTGATACGTCTCCGTCGTATCTACTTTTCCAAACACTTTTGCCCTTGTTTTGGACTCTAACTTGCATGATTTGAATGGAACTAACCCGGACTGACGCTGTTTACAGCAGAACTGCCATGGTGTTATTTTTGTGCAGAAATAAAAGTTCTCGGAATGACCTAAAAATCCACAGAGCAACTTTTTGGATTTCATAAAAAATATTGGCGATAGAATCAACGTCAGGGGGGCCTACACCCTGTTCACGAGGGTGGGGGGCGTGCCCCCTCCCTAGGGCATGCCCCCTCCCTCGTGGGCCCCATGAAGCTCCACCGACGTCAACTCCAACTCCATATATTCACGTTCGGGGAGAAAAAAATCAGAGAGAAGGATTCATCGCGTTTTACGGTATGGAGCCGCCGCCAAGTGATATGTCTCCAACGTATCTATAATTTTTGATTGTTCCATGCTATTATATTACCCATTTTGGATGTTTATGGGCTTTACTTTACACTTTTATATCATATTGGGACTAGCCTACTAATCGGAGGCCCAGCCTGAATTGCTGTTTTTTTTGCCCATTCCAGTGTTTCGAAGAAAAGGAATATCAAACAGAATGAAACCTTCGGGAGCGATCTTTCTGGAACAAATGCAAACCTGGAGACTTGGAGTGGACGTCAAGCAACAAACGAGGTGGCCACGAGGGTGCCCGGCGCGCCCCCTAGGGGTGGGCACACCCCCACCCTCGTGCACCCCTCGAGCGTCAACCGACCTACCTCCTTCGCCTATATATACTCCCGTACCCTGAAAACACCGAGGAGCACCACGAAAAATAATTCCACCACCATAACCTTTTGTATCCGCGAGATCCCATCTTGGAGCCTTCATCGGCGCTCAGCCGGAGGGGGAATCGACCATGGAGGGCCTCTACATCATATCCAAGGCCTCTCCGATGAGTTGTGAGTAGTTTACCACCGACCTTCGGGTCCATAGTTATTAGCTAGATGGCTTCTTCTCTCTCTTTGAATCTGAATACAAAGTTCTCCTCGATCTTCTTGGAGATCTATTCGATGTAACTCTGTTTGTGGTGTGTTTGTCGAGATCCGATGAATTGTGGGTTTATGATCAAGTTTATCTATGAGAAATATTTGAATCTCCTCTGAATTCTTTTATGTATGATTTGTTATCTTTGCAAGTCTCTTTGAATCATCAGTTTGGTTTGGCCTACTAGATTGATCTTTCTTGCAATGGGAGAAGTGCTTAGCTTTGGGTTCAATCTTGCGGTGTCCTTTCCCAGTGACAGCAGGGTCAGCAAGGCACATATTGTATTGTTGCCATCGAGGATAAAAAGATGGGGTTTATATCATATTGCATGAGTTTATCCCTCTACATCATGGCATCTTTCTTAATGTGTTACTCTGTTCTTAATGAACTTAATACTCTAGATGCAGGCAGGAGTCGGTCGATGTGTGGAGTATTAGTAGTAGATGCAGAATCGTTTCGATCTACTTGTCATGGACGTGATGCCTATATACATGATCATGCCTAGATATACTCATAACTATGCGCTTTTCTATCAATTGCTTGACAGTAATTTGTTCCCCCACCGTAATACTTATGCTATCTTGAGAGAAGCCAGTAGTGAAACCTATGGCCACCGGGTCTATCTTTTATCATATAAGTTTGCCATCTACTTTTATTTGCATCTTTTAGTTTCCAATCTATATCATAAAAATACCAAAAATATTTATCTTATCTTATTATCTCTATCAGATCTCACTTTTGCAAGTTACCGTGAAGGGATTGACAACCTCTTTATTGTGTTGGTTGCGAGGTTCTTGTTTGTTTGTGTAGGTGCGTGGGACTTTTGAGGAGCCTCCTACTGGATTGATACCTTGGTTCTCAAAAACTAAGGGAAATACTTATGCTACTTTGCTACATCACCCTTTCCTCTTCAAGGAAAACTAACGCAGTGCTCAAGAGGTAGCAAGAATGATTTCTTGTGCCATTGCCGGGGATGTCTTCGCTCAAGTCAAGACATACCAAGTACCCATCACAAAGTCATCTCCCTCGCATTACATTATTTGCCATTTGCCTCTCGTTTCCCTCTCCCCCACTTCACCTTTTCCGTTTTATTCGCCCTTCTTCTGTTCGTCTTTTCGTTTGCTTTGATGTCTTACTTGGCTCGTTTGCTCATTTGGTAGGAATAGTTGTTTATTTATTGCTAAACAGAGAACCTAATATCTATGGATCCTCATACGCTTGACAATCTTTTTAAGAGATCCAATTATGATCAACCAAATCCTAGTGATTTGAATGCACGAGATTATCTTTATGAGGTTTTGCTTGAAATTCGTGAATCTAAAAATTGTGATGAAGAAATTTATGAAGAGATTCACGATAGCTCCTTGAATAAAAAGCATGATTGCAATGATTTTATTTTAAATTCTCTTGATGTCAATTGTGCTAATAATATCCAAAACCCTAAGCTTGGGGATGCTAGTTTTGCTATGTCTACTACTTGTTGCAATGATCATAATTGGGGTGACTCTTCTTATGATCTTTAGAATTTATTTAAGCCCCACGATGAATATGAGATTGATAATAGTGTTTGCAATAATATTGAAAGTGGATTTGGAAGAGTGTCAACTTTAGATCCCACATATTGGGGAATGTTCAATCTTATGGTAGTTTTTATAAAAGTGGGTTTGGAGAGGTCATGACTTTAGTTAATGATAATCCCACTATTTTGGAAGAGTGTCAACTTCACATGCATGTGGATCGTGTTGATAATATGTTATGTGATAGCTATTTTGTTGAATTTGCCTATGATCCTACATGTAATTATTATGAGAGAGGAAAGTATGGTCGTAGAAATTTTTATCTTACTAAACTACCTCTTGTCATGTTGAGATTGCTATCGTCTCTTTCCTCTTCCTTGCATATTTGTTTTCTTATAATATGATCCTACATCTAGTTTTTACTTGCCTTGCAAATTTGTTTTCTTATAATATGCCTATGCATAGGAAGTATGTTAGACTTATATGTGTTTGTCACGTGTTTCATGATGCTCTCCTTGCGCTTCAATTCTTGTCTTTCATGTGAGCATCATTAAAATTATCAATGCCTAGCTAAAAGGCTTTAAAGAAAAGCGCTTGTTGGGAGGCGACCCAATTTTATTTTATTTTCTTACTATTTGCTTCTGTTTAGTAATAAATATTTCATCTAGCTTATGTTTAGATGTGTTTTCATGTTTTAATTAGTGTTTGTGCCAAGTAGAACCTATAGGATAACCTACGGTGATAGTTAATTTGATTCTACTAAAAAACAGAAAGTTTTGCACGGACGGAAATAATTTTAGTAAATCACAAAAACATGCTTTTGCGTTGATTATTTTTGCTGTAGATCAATAGACAAATTTCCCATGACTTTCTATTTTGGTAGGAGTTTTAGAGTTTTATAAGTATTCGAAAGTTACATATTGCTACAGACTATTCTATTTTTGACAGATTCTGTTTTTCGTGTGTTGTTTGCTTATTTTGATGCATCTATGGCTA
>NC_041383.1:665742287-665748497 GCF_002162155.2 Triticum dicoccoides | reverse complement strand
TGGAATACAGTAGGTTTAACACCAATATAAATAAAGAATTAGTTCATTATAGTACCTTATGTGGTGGTTTTTCTTTCTTGCACTAACGGAGCTTATGAGATTTCCTGTTGAGTTTTGTGTTGTGAAGTTTTCAAGTTTTGGGTAAAGATTTGATGGACTATGGAGTAAGGAGTGGCAAGATCCTAAGCTTGGGGATGACCATGGCACCCCAAGATATTCAAGGATAACTAAAAGCCTAAGCTTGGGGATGCCCCATAAGGCATCCCCTCTTTCGTCTTCGTCTATCGGTAACCTTACTTGGAGCTATATTTTTATTCGCCACATGATATGTGTTTTGCTTGGAGCGTCTTGTATGATATTAGTCTTTTCTTTTTAGTTTACCACAATCATCCTTTCTGTACACACCTTTTGGGAGAAACCCACATGTTTTGGAATTTATTAGAATACTCTATGTGCTTCACTTATATCTTTTGAGCTAGATAGTTTTGCTCTAGTGCTTCACTTATATCTTTTAGAGCACAGCGGTGGCTTTATTTTGAAGAAATTGTTGACCTCTCATGCTTCACTTATATTATTTTGAGAGTCTTTTAGAACAGCATGGTATTTGCAATGGTTATAAAACTAGTCCTAGAATGATGGGCATCAAAGTTGGGTATAATAAAAACTATCATAGAAAGTGAATTGGATGCTATGATCAATTTGATGCTTGATTATTGTTTTGAGATATGAGGATGGTGATATTAGAGTCATGCTAGTAGGGTGATTATGAATTTAAAGAATACTTGTGTTGAAGTTTGTGATTCCTGTAGCATGCACATATGGTGAACCGCTTTGTGATGAAGTTGGAGCATAATTTATTTATTGATTGTCTTCCTTATGAGTGGCGGTCGGGGACGAGCGATGGTCTTTTCCTACCAATCTGTCCCCCTAGGAGCATGCGTGTAGTACTTTGTTTTCAATGACTTGTAGATTTTTGCAATAAGTACATGAGTTCTTTATGACTAATGTTGAGTCTGTGGATTATACGCACTCTCACCCTTCCACCATTGCTAGCCTCTCTTGTGCCGCGCAACTTTTGCCGGTACCATACACCCACCATATACGTTCCTCAAAACAGCCACCATACCTACCTATTATGGCATTTCCATAGCCATTCTGAGATATATTGCCATGCAACTTTCCACCGTTCTGTTTATTATGACACACATCATCATTGTCATATTGCTCCTTGCATGATCATGTAGTTGACATCGTATTTGTGGCGAAGCCACCTTCGTAATTCTTCCATACATGTCACTCTTGATTCGTTGCATATCCCGGTACACCGCCGGAGGCATTCATATAGTCATATCTTGTTCTAAGTATCGAGTTGTAATCTTGAGTTGTAAGTAAATAAAAGTGTGATGATCTTCATTATTAGAGCATTGTCCCAAGTGAGGAAAGGATGATGGAGAATATGGTTCCCCCACAAGTCGGGATGAGACTTCAGACTTTATAAAAAAAGAGAAAGGCCAAATAAAAAAAGAGAAAGGCCAAATAAAAAATGAGAGAAAAATAGAGAAGGGACAATGCTACTATCCTTTTACCACACTTGTGCTTCAAAGTAGCACCATGATCTTCATGATAGAGAGTCTCCTATGTTATCACTTTCATATACTAGTGGGAATTTTTCATTATAGAACTTGGCTTGTATATTCCAATGATGGGCTTCCTCAAAACGCCCTAGCTCTTCGTGAGCAAGCAAGTTGGATGCACACCCACTTAGTTTCTTTTGCTGAGCTTTCATACACTTATAGCTCTAGTGCATCCATTGGATGGCAATCCCTACTCACTCACATTGATATCTATTAATGGGCATCTCCATAGCCCGTTGATACGCCTAGTTGATGTGAGACTATCTTCTCCTTTTTTGTCTTCTCCACAACCACCATTCTATTCCACGTATAGTGCTATGTCCATGGCTCACGCTCATGTATTGCGTGAAAGTTGAAAAAGTTTGAGGATACTAAAGTATGAAACAATTGCTTGGCTTGTCATCGGGGTTGTGCATGATTAAATACTTTGTGTGATGAAGATAGAGCATAGCCAGACCATATGATTTTGTAGGGATAACTTTCTTTAGCCACGCTATTTTGAGAAGACATGATTGCTTCATTAGTATGCTTGAAGTATTACTATTTCTTATGTCAACAAGAACTTTTATTTTGAATCATTTGGATCTGAACATTCATGGCACAATAAAGAAAATTAAATTAAGGATTATGCTAGGCAGCATTCCACATCAAAAAATCTATTTTTATCATTTACCTACTCGAGGACGAGCAGAAATTAAGCTTGGGGATGCTTGATACATCTCCAACGTATCTATAATTTTTGATTGTTCCATGCTATTATATTACCCGTTTTGGATGTTTATGGGCTTTACTTTACACTTTTTAATCATTTTGGGACTAACCTACTAACCGGAGGCCCAGCCTGAATTGCTGTTGTTTTCCCTATTTCAGTGTTTCGAAGAAAAGGAATATCAAACGGAGTCCAAACAGAATGAAACCTTTGGGAGCGATCTTTCTGGAACAAATGCAAACCTAGAGACTTGGAGTGGACATCAAGCAACAAACGAGGCGGCCACGAGGGTGCCTGGCGTGCCCCCTGGGGGTGGGCACGCCCCCCACCCTCGTGGGCCCCTCGAGCGTCAACCGACCTACCTCCTTCGCCTATATATACTCCTGTACCCTGAAAACATCGAGGAGCACCACGAAAAACTAATTCCACCGCCGCAACCTTCTATATCCGCGAGATCCCATCTTGCAGCCTTCGCCGGCGCTCAACCGGAGAGGGAATCGACCATGGAGGGCCTCTACATCATCTCCAACGCCTCTCCGATGAGTTGTGAGTAGTTTACCATAGACGTTCAGGTCCATAGTTATTAGCTAGACGGCTTCTTCTCTCTCGTTGAATCTCAATACAAAGTTCTCCTCGATCTTCTTTGAGATCTATTCGATGTAACTCTTTTTGTGGTGTGTTTGTCGAGATTCGATGAATTGTGGGTTTATGATAAAGTTTATCTATGAGAAATATTTGAATCTCCTCTGAATTATTTTATGTATGATTTGTTATCTTTGCAAGTCTCTTCGAATTATCAGTTTGGTTTGGCCTACGAGATTGATCTTTCTTGCAATGGGATAAGTGCTTAGCTTTGGGTTCAATCTTGCGGTGTCCTTTCCCAGTGATAGCAAGGGCAACAAGGCACGTATTGTATTGTTGCCATCAGGATAAAAAGATGGGGTTTATATCATATTGCATAAGTTTATCCCTCTACATCATGTCATCTTTCTTAATGCGTTACTCTGTGCTTCATGAACTTAATACTCTAGATGCAGGCAAGAGTTGGTCGATGTGTGGAATAATAGTAATAGATGCAGAATCGTTTCGATCTACTTGTCACGGACGTGATGCCTATATACATGATCATGCCTAGATATACTCATAACTATGCGCTTTTCTATCAATTGCTCGACAGTAATTTGTTCACCCACCGTAATACTTATGCTATCTTGAGAGAAGCTAGTAGTGAAACCTATGGCCCCCGGGTCTATCTTTTATCATATAAGTTTGCCATCTACTTTTATTTGCATCTTTTACTTTCCAATCTATATCATAAAAATACCAAAAATATTTATCTTATCTTATTATCTCTATCATATCTCACTTTCACAAGTTACTGTGAAGGGATTGACAAACCGTTTATTGCGTTGGTTGTGAGGTTCTTGTTTGTTTGTGTAGGTGTGTGGGACTTTTGAGGAGCCTCCTACTGGATTGATACCTTGGTTCTCAAAAACTGAGGGAAATACTTACGCTACTTTGCTGCATCACCCTTTCCTCTTCAAGGAAAACCAATGCAATGCTCAAGAGGTAGCACCAAGCCCTAAACTCTCTCGGGAAGGCTGATCTAGAGTCCGTTCGGGGCTCTGGAGAGGGGAATCCGTCGCTGTCATCATCATAAACCATCCTCCATCACCAATTTCATGATGCTCACCGTTGTGCGCGAGTAATTCCATCGTAGGCTTGCTGGACGGTGATGGGTTGGATGAGATTTACAATGTAATCAAGTTAGTTTTGTTAGGGTTTGATCCCTAGTATCCACTATGTTGTGAGATTGATGTTGCTATGACTTTGCTATGCTTAATGCTCCCGTGTGCCATGATATCAGATCTGAACCTATTATGTTTTCATGAATATATGTGAGTTCTTGATCCTATCTTGCAAGTCTATAGTCACCTATTATGTGTTATGATCCGTTAACCCCGAAGTGACAATAATCGGGATACTTACCGGTGATGACCATAGTTTGAGGAGTTCATGTATTCACTACGTGTTAATGCTTTGGTCCAGTACTCTATTAAAAGGAGGCCTTAATATCCCTTAGTTTCAAATAGGACCCCACTGCCACAGGAGGGTAGGACAAAAGATGTCATGCAAGTTCTTTTCCATAAGCAAGTATGACTATATTCGGAATATATGCCTACATTACATTGATGAACTGGAGCTAGTTCTGTGTCACCCTGTGTTATAACTATTACATGAGGAATCGCATCCGACATAATTATCCATCACTGATCCAATGCCTACGAGGTTTTCACATATTGCTCTTTGCTTAGTTACTTTATCGTTGCCACTGTTACAATTACTACGAAACTGCTACTGTTACTTTTGCTACCGTTACTGTTACTTCCATACTACTTTGCTACTAAATACTTTGTTGCAGATATTAAGTTATCCAGGTGTGGTTGAATTGAAAACTCAACTTCTAATACTTGAGAGTATTCTTTGGCTCCCTTTGTGTCGAATCAATAAATTTGGGTTGAATACTCTACCTCGAAAACTGTTGCGATCCCCTACACTTGTGGGTTATCAAGACTATTTTCTGGCGCCATTGCCGGGGAGCATAGCTCTATTCTTTGAGTCACTTGGGATTTATATCTGCTGTCACTATGAGGAACTTGAAAGATGAATGAACTAAGATTTTTCCCTCAACTACGAGGGGAGGTAAGGAACTGCCATCTAGCTCTACACTTGATTCTCCTTCAGTTTTGAGTAAACTTGCGACACCTAAACCTGCTTCTGCTATTAATTCTGATATGTCGCATGTTATTGATGATGCCACTTCTGCTATGTGATACTTATGATGAAACTACTTCTATGCTTGATACTACTGTGCCATTAGGTGAATTTCTTGATGAACAACTTGCTACGGCTAGAGAGAATGAAATAATTGAAACTGATCATATTGATGAAAGTGATGATGAAGATTCTCCCCCTAAATATGAATTGCCTATTGTGCCTGCGGGTTATGTTATGGATGAAGAAACTGCTAGAGATTTTCTTGCTTGCAATGATAGATCTGATCTTAAGAAGTTATTTGCTAAGCTTAAAGAAAAGTCTCTGAATGCTAGAATGAAATATGACCCTGCTTTCGCCACTTCACCTATCTGTGTTACTGATAAGGATTATGATTTCTCTGTCGATCCTGAGATAATTACTTTGGTTGAATTTGATCCTTTTTAGGCTATGAATCTGAAACTGTTGTGGCACATCCTAGTAAAATAAATGATATAGCCACCCTATTCACTAATGATGAGAAAACTCGTTACTACTATATCCTTAAGATATTTCCGTTCTCATTAAAGGGTGATGCTAAAACTTGGTTTAATTCTCTTCACTACAAAAAAAAGACACATCCGTGACACTTTGGGCCGAACGAATTTTTTTTCTGTCATACATATGACACTTCTTTGACGATAATTGTGACAAAACCCGGTATCATCATAGATGTGGTGGGCTCCTACTTCTATGACAAAAAATCATGACAGAAAATGGGCTTTTCATCCTAGGCGGGCCGGAGACGCAGCTGCATGACATTCTTTGGGCCGTCCATGACGGAAAAAACTGTGGTAGAAGTGAGGGGGAGGAAAATTTCGGAGAGTTGCCGGTTACGGTGGGAGGTCGGGGGCGGAGCGATGCGCGTTTCTCTTGTACGTACGCGCGTGTGTGCGAGGCGTTGGCTCTAACTGAACCCGAGCAAGGTGGTGGGCTCTAACTAAACCCGAGCGATTGCACTGCAGGCTACGCGTTACTGAACCCGAGGGATCGATCGATGACTGTTAATTGAACCCGATGGAGCGATTCCTTCGCTAATGCTGCTAACTGAAG
>NC_041383.1:665740179-665741611 GCF_002162155.2 Triticum dicoccoides | reverse complement strand
GTTTCCTCCGTTTTGTGGTACGCCACACCCCTCCCGATCAACAGGACCCCCGTTTCGACCGTAGGAGGTCCGTTTCGTCCGTTTTGCGGTACGCCAGGCCCCTCCCGATCAACAGGACCCCGTTTCGATCGTAGGAGGTCCGTTTCCTCTGTTTTGCGGTACGCCAGGCCCCTCCCGATCAACAGGACCCCGTTTCAAACATGGCCGGTCGAACACAAGGCCGTTTCCTCCGTTGTGCACTACGCCAGGCCTCGTTTCCATCGTCTGTTCCGTCCAAGCCCTCCCGATGAACACGACCACGCATTCCGTTCCGACCCAGCCGATTGGCTCTCCATGAACACGACGACGACGCTGTTTCTCCGTTTCGACCCAGCCATGTACGTATGCGCGAGTAGGCATTCGAGACCCTGCCCGTATGTACGTACGTGGCCGTATTTTCTTTCTTGCACCCTCGCCGCTGTACGTACATGTACATGCGCGCCTCTACTACGACCAGTATGTACGTACACGGTCGCGACCAGAATGACAACACTACGTATGCTTCGACCAGGTGGGTCCCGAATGTCAATCACTTCCTTGCCTGCGAAGATGTAGCTGGTGGGTCCCAGCAGTCAGGGGGGCAAATCGTTTTATTTTTTTGCCCGGACGCACTTCCTTGCGTGCGAAGATATAGCTGGCGGGTCCCAGCAGTCAGGGGGCGAATCATTTTTTTTGCCCAGACGCACTTCCTTGCGTGCGAAGATGTAGCTGGTGGGTCCCATTAGTCAGGGGGAAACGTTTTTTCGTGAAATATGGTGGCCCGTCCGGTGGGTCCCCGCTGTCAGGTGGAGGAATAATTATTTTGTGCGTAGTAAGGAGGCACTTCCTTGCGGCCGCCGTGGACCCAGCTGTCAGCCTCTCCATGCACAGTACTCTTCCAATGGAAGTCGGTCGTTGACCACATTGACCATGCCGCGCCGAGAGCACCACGGTGGTGGACGACGGCGAGGCCTAGGAAGGGGACGACGCGGAGCTGGGGAAGACGCAACAGTGGATGCCCACACGAAGAGGAGTACGAGGGTGAGGCTGCCGCCGCCGCAGAATAACAGGGGGTGTGGGTGAGTAGAGGGTGGCCTAGCCAGCGGTGGGAGTAGTAGGGGCGGTGAGGCCTCCACGGTATCACAGCCGGCCACGGGAGGCAGGAGCACGCGACACGACCGGCGCTGCTTTGGGCGGCTGGAGCACGAAGGCCAAAGGTTCAAGAAGCACTACGGCCGTTGGATGGACATCGTACGGTCACTAGAGCTAGAGTTGTTCATATTGACTAAGTTGACAAAGCCCTCCGTCCCCGTAAACTTAGTAGGCCCACAAGTCAGCCTCCCACCAAGGTGAGTCCCAGCTAGCAGGGGAGTATTCATTTTTTTGTGCATAATAAGGAGGCATTTCCAGTGGG
>NC_041383.1:665596943-665739984 GCF_002162155.2 Triticum dicoccoides | reverse complement strand
AATACAGAGACCCTTCCGGTGGGTCCCAGCTATCAGGTGGAGGAATCATTATTTTGCGCGTAATAAGGAGGCATTTTCCTGTGTGGGCCCCTACTGTCAGCCTCTTCCGATGGCTGTTGTTTGTTGACCATGTTGACCTCGCCGCGCTGAGAGCACAAACACGGTGGACGAGGGCGGGGCCCAGAAAGAGAACCACCCTGAGCCGGCGAAGCCACCACAGCAGATGCCCACACTGAGGGGAGAACGAGCGCTGATTGGTTGGCTGCATGGTGAGGCTGATGTCGCCGGAAAATAACAGGATGTGTGGGTGGTTAGAGGGATGGCCTGGCGGCAGCACAGCCAGCCACGGGAGGAGGGAGCAGGCAGTCCCGCCGGCACTGGTTTGGGCGGTTGGAGCAGGAAGATCAGAGATTGAAGAAGCACGACGGCCGTTGGATGGACATCCAACAGTCACTGCTGTGTGTTGACTAAGTTGACAAAGCCTTGCGTACGCGTCAAAAAAAAATTTAGGACAGCGTCATCGTCAACCTAGTAGGCCCAGAAGTCAGCCTCCAAATCTGTGGAAAATAGCATACAACCCATTAGCCATTATTTTCAATAATTTACAGCCCATTTGCTCGTTCTTAAGGAAATTTGAAGCTCATATTCTTTTTATTAGCATTACAGACCATATATTCTGGGCACTGCTAAAAAATTCAACGAAATTTTGCATATTTCGGTGGGGTCCGAACTCTTTTAATCACGAAATTTTGAGCCACGTTAAAAATAGTTTTCAAAAAATTATATCAAAATAAAATTCAAAAAACAATTCTCCGCAAAAAAAATAATGAAATTTAGAATCTTAACTAGCCAGATGCCCGTTCGTTGCACGGAACATGAAGATGCATTTGTATGAGTAGTTTATCTTGTGGGTGAAAAGATGATATTTTAATGTAATTGCCAGTTGGCTTTGGTTTTTATAAGAGTATATAGTAGAGAAATCCTGAAAAAATGATATATTAATGCAATTGCCGGTTGGCTTTGGTTTAAAAATTTACAGCCCATTTCTGACAACTTATAGCCCGTTTTCTGGGGAAGCCCATTTCTTATCCCTCCTCGTCTTGGAAGATTTGCAGCCAAGCAGGGCTGAGAAAAGCAAGTAGGCCTCGGTTTTGGTATTCTCGAAAAAAAAGAAGTGGGCTAGCCAATTTCAGAAAGAAAAAAAAATCAACTGGGCTCGTCATGTGCTTAATAAAAGCGTAAGCGTGGGCTAGACGGGCCACAGCCCCCGCACAGCGCGCAGTTGAGCTCTGTCTCTGAAACTATAAAACAACTGGGCGAGCTGCTGGGTCCCTGGTGTTATCCGCTCGTTGTGTAATTTTCTCGTTTATTGACTACATTGACAATGGCGTGGAACCTAGTTATCAAACAATTAGGAGGAAGCATTGTTTTGGCTTGTAATAATGAGGCACCTGCTTGCGAAATGCAATGACCCTGGTGGGTCCCTACTGTCAGCCTCTCCACGTACAGCCATCTCCTGATTCCTCTTGGTTGTTGACCATGTTCACAACACCATACGGTGGTGAGCATAGCGAGCTAACCAAGGCGGAGAACGACGACAAGGCCTCGGATGGGAACGAACATCAGCCATGAAAGATGCGGCAGTGTAGTGGCAGGTCGAGGGGAGTACGAGGGCAACAACATGCAAGTCAAGCATACAAATGGTACAAAAAGCCCAAGGATTAATTGTTCATCAAATTTTTAGACAAAACCCAGATTGAACATGACAGTAACATCTAACCCAACCACTCTTTTTTGCAGTCACAAACAAATGGATCGGTCTCATCCATAAAATCAACATCCTGTGCAAATTTTTTTCAGGATGTCTACAACTTATTGTAAATATAAGCCGAGCACGTTTAGAAGCCCATTTGTCCACCTGAAACTTCTTTTTTTGCTGTTCAACATGTTCGTCCGTGAGAAATCTCTTGCTGTAAAAATTAAGCCTCATGGACAATAGTACCCTTGGTTTCAACAGGAAGAATGTGAAAAAGCTTCTGTTTGCCTGGTTGGATGCATATCGTCCCATCGTTATTGTCCTCAAACGAATGTCATGAGAATTGAGAAAATCCTTGTGCTTATTACACCAACGATTGGTTATATGTTTTTCTCCATGTGGTTCTCCCTAAGTAGACATGAAGATTGAAAACAATTAAGGTCTGAAAAAAGAGTATGTCGAAAGAACGACAGTTGAACAGTTAATTCTAGTACAATATATACAGGCTTTCAATGTGCATGAAATTATCACCTCTATGTATAAATTCTCCAGAGATCGAAAGCATCGTAGCAAGCCAATAATTATGTCCATATCAAAACTATACATTCTGATATATATGATCTTGACAGAATCTAGCAGCATTGATAGGCTATCAATGGACGAACTCTTCATTGAGCATATAACATAATATTAGTACCCAAAGTGTACTCCAAGATGATATAAAACTTATGCGCACAAATGAAAAATGCAGCATATGATGACAAATGTGTAGATGAAAATATACGGTACTTGAAAAAGTGAGGAGCCAAACACCAACTCCTTGTGATTATTAAACGGGTCACGAATTACACCCAAGGTCTCCAGTTTGGGCGCAGAGACGACAGTTATTTCTGAAGGTGTATAACAACTATGAAGGAGCAACCTTTCAAGTGAAGGGGCATCTTCGATGATGAGCTGCTGTCCTTTAAAACAAATTCCAATGCTTTTAAGGTGAGGCGACTTTATTTGGAGACAACTGATACCGATTTCTATTCCCAAAACAATCAGCAAGCGCTCCCGGGCAGGGCAACTGGAGTGGATGATGCTGTGCAGTGAGGCCTCCGACAGATAAACCACCACAAGCGAAAGTTTTTGTAGCACTGGGAGTCGAAGAATTTGTACCAGATCGTCTGGTAGATGGCACCGGGCGAAGGTGGTGGTGTGGAGAGAGGAGGAAAACCACGAGATGGACAACGGTGGTGTGGGCACGAATTCTTGGTATGTTCGTGGTATGAAACTTTCGTGGTAATGGTAGAACTCAAACTGCTGGAGTTTTCCGAATTCAGGGGATGTCAGCCAAGCGTCCACCTTGCCGGGTATGGACAGCATGTAGCTTGTCGGGATGCAGAGGCATTGAATGGGGCCCTACTAGTGAGAAGAGACGATGGCTCTGATGATATCAAATTCAGGAAGGACAGATATCTGACGACAGTCGAGATTGAGGGGCGCGGTGCGCCATAGAAGGCGCCACCGAGTTGAGAGGACTTGTGTGCGGCAGCAATCCTTGGTGGGGAGAAGCGAGATGATCTCCTCAAGGATGACGTCCGGGAGATCACTGATGCGGTCCACCGAAGATTCTACCGGTTCCTCAGATCTGGAGGGGGGGGCTCGCCGCTTCTCCCCGCACTACCGGGTGCGGGATCTACTTCCGGCGTCGCCGCTGGCGGGAGCCTCATCTTCTTGGCGCTGGGGCGAGCCGACTCCATTTTCCTTGTGGGCGTCGCGCCGAGCTCACGGGTTTGACCAGATTAGCCAGAGACGAGCCTAGTGGCAGTGCGAGTGGGGAAGAAGGAGGGCTGGGGATTTCTGTAGGAGTGGAAGAAGAGGAGCAGGCGTTTTCTGTATGAGTGAGGAAGAAGGTGAGCCGCGTTTTCTGGACGAGTGAGGAAGATTGGGGAGCGGGGGGAATTGGGTGGGGAGACGGAAGCGCGGGAGCGAGCTATTCATGTTTATAAGGCACACTGCACTAACTACTCGCTTTTTCCCAAGAACCGCTCTCTTCTTTCGCGTTGCTGCATGACTGGCCATGCATGCAGGATGCATGTGCCCGCCGGCCACTGCATGCGCCTGGTTTGTTACTAGGCCTATTTAATAGGGTGGTTATGGAGTAAATTAAGGAGATTTATTTTCTCTGTGTGCATCCACCAAATTAGAGGATGCGGTACTGGATGCAGACACTCACGTTAAACTAACATTCAGAAGAACAAAAGTTTAGCATGTCTATGCATCTCAATGATTCACCATACTATAACCAATATACAAAACTGTGAGAAGGTGTGGAAATAAAGAAAATCGGTCGATGCTTCTCTGAGCAAAGGGCCTCCCTGCGCACGCATTAATTTCCTGGGCATGCTCGTTTCTTCTGAATGTTGCGAGCACTTTGAGAATGTTGGCAACTCCACAACTATCTAGCTGCCCCATCTTGCAATTGATGCTGACACATTTGCAGCAAACACATGAGGCAATAGAGATGACTCAACATGGGTCCATATTGTGCAGTTCCCCTGATATCCTATTCATTGTCCTGAATCTGAAAAGATAGGAAAACAGTAGCTATACTTAAACGGTGTTGCAAAAAAGTAGCACATATCAATAGCTCGGCATGACAAAACATGATCATCTGGACAAAGGGGATGCTGACCTACCCGAGGAAGATTACATATAATTTCATAAGTCCTTGGTTGATTTCCACCTTCGGCTGCACTGCTTGTTTGCTCCTCCAGACATGACAGGATCGTTCCGCACTGCATTTAGCAAGTCAACGTACGAATAAGCTAATTTCATCTTGCGGTGGTCACTGTACCTAGTTACGAATGTAGGAATACCTGGAGCACCATGAGGTTAGCTGGCAGCAGGTAGATGCAGCCATATAAATTTCGTGCGGTGCTACCAAAATTGAGGTTTGTATCCCTTCCCGTTATGAGAATTCTTCTTGAAGTTGGTAGAATGTGATGGCTTGTTCCTTGCATCAAACTTGCCTTTCCCCTGAGATTTGTTCTTGTTGTTTTGGGGCTGGTTGGACTGGAAGTTCTTCTCGTGTACCATGTGGGCACTAGAAGCTCCCTCGGCGACCCGAGCACGTGTGTCTTTTGCTCTTGCCTTCTCCTCAAAATCAAGAGTGCTAATGAGATCCAAAACAGAAAACTCATGTCTCTTGTTTTTCAGAGAAGTAGCAAAATCGTTCCACGAAGGTGGAAGCTTGGCAATGATGGTCCCAACAAAAATTTGTCCGGCAACACACACTTAAAGTACTCAAGTTCCTTAGAGAGTGACTGTATCTCATGAGTCTGCTGAACAACAGAGCGCTCATTAGTCATCTTGTAGTCACAGAATTGCTCCATAACGTACAACTCGTTGCCAGTGCCCGAGGGCCCAAACGTGGCCTCGAGCGCAGCCCACATGTATTTGCCGCTATCAAACAACATATACGAATCCACAATGGAATCGTCAAGAACACTCAGTAGGGCGGCTTTGAAGAGGGTATCCATGTTCTGAAAAGCTTCCTGCTGTGTAGGATTAAGATCGCCCTCAGGCTTACCCTTAGTGGCGTCATAGCAGCACATGATCTGAAACCAATATACTGCTCTTGCGCGCCACCTTTTATATTGCACCCCCTTAAAAGTAGGCGGCTTCAAAAGCGCAGCAAAACAACTCGGAGTAAATTGCCTGTGATCAGGTTTTTGGATTGGATTGTTGAATATATGAGCAATTTAGTATGAGATTTAATCCGAATCAGTAGTAAATAGATCATGACGACCATTGGAAACATCAAAGTAATGATGCGGACTAAACCAGGAGGATAGAATCACATACTGTACAGCGGGAGCAGAACCAATGTGGTTGATGTTGTCACTCATGTCATTGATGAAGAGGTTACTGAGGTCGCTGGCAGCAGTCACATGAGTGTGCTCCCCAAAAACCTGATCGCCCCTCTCCCGTACAGGATCACGAAAGGCGGGGTTCGGAGGACTACTGTCCCTTCTCGCGGTGCACGCCAGAAGGAGGGCTGGAGAAGAATTGCGTGGTGGCGCTAAGATCTGGAATGGTGCGAAACCATATGATACCGCGGCGGCTAGGGTAGAGCATGTCAGGTCGGAGTATAATAGTAGGCCTTTGGCCCCCAAACCCCACGTCCAAGTCAATAATAGCTCAGAAAAAAGTCAATAATAGCCCCACCAAGGTTTGTCTAAAAAAACGGAGTAATTAAGGCGTCCGTTAGTCCCTTTAGTATAAATACAATATCATTAATAATGGCCCCACCTTTTGTCTCACAAAGTAGAGTATGTTGGAGTACAATCGGCTACACGTTTACAATCCGCTTCTCTTCTCTCTCCTCTTCTCTCTTCTTCAACTAAGCACAAATACTATATTTAAATCCTTATAGCCTGCTTATGTCATCTAATTATAGTAGTACTTGCTCTAAAAGTTACTATCCACTGTGTAGTCTGAAATGCCAGGCGTGCAACGGGCGGTGCCCTCGGTCGGCGCGCTGCTTCAACGGCAGAAGCAGTGAGAGGTCGCGTCGCCCTGACTTGCCATCAATGTGGAGCGACGGGCTCAGCTGGCGCCGGGCGGGAAGCGCGCGCGGGAGGGGGAGGGGTTTTTGTTGGGCCAAGAAGGTGAGAAGCCAACTTGGGATCGGTCCGGACGAGGAAATATCATGTGCTCCCATACTCTACATATGACACTAGTGTATGTTACTACTCCCTCCTTTCCGGTTTATAGAGATGTTTAGAGTAACATAGTAATATGTTACAGTACAAGTTACTCCCCACTATGACCAGCCTTGGCCTCTCCCAGTGCTCCACCATGTATAGCTGCTAAGCCTGCTACATAGGCATAAAATATGATGTGGCACCAATAAACTAAGCACCTATGCATTGAACACTTGAGTTACTAAGCCATTTAATGCACTCAGCACCTCATCTAAAGAGCATTAATAGTATAGCCAGCTGCTGGCTATAAGCCTACATCCCATCTTATAGTCAACATGTACTACAAAGTGCCTAGGAGCACTTGCTAGAGCTGGCTCTTCACGAAGAGCCCGCTTACCTTCTCTCTCCTCTTCTCTTTCCTCCAACTAAGCAGAAATATACTACTGTTTATTCCTTATAGCCCGCTGACTCAGCTCTATTGTACTTGCTCTAAGCACATATAAGCACTTGCTAGCACCCCCTTGACCGTGGACCTTGACGGTGTACGTCACCTTGTGTCTCATAATTTTCCTCGTCATCATCTGAGTCCTAGAAGATCTCACCCACATCATCATTGGCATGCAGCCACCTTGATAGACAACGTGCGCAGAAGGAGTAGAGGCGACTGGGGATGCACCACCACCACGTCGTGGGCACTCCGTATGTGCTCGTGTGCGTGCAGCGTGCGTGTTTTTCCATCGGTGCTAGCTCTAAGGCTGAGGCTGCGGTCATCTTCGTCTCCGATTAGTAGTTGAGCAACGACGGCAAAGAGGTGCTGCAAGAGATGCGTATGCACCGTTGCGTGCGAGCTTCGCCGTAGCACGATGAACCGAACGTCGCTGCGGATGGCGCACGCCTCCATGCAGCCAAGTGTGTGCGCATGCATGTGTTATTCACGTGCATTCTGCGGCCGAGCGTGTGTGCACGCACGTCTTGTGTACGTGCGTTGTGTGCTCCATGCTATGCACGTATGTGCATGAGTTGGATTGGAGTAAGTGCGTTCGCTTGTGTACATATTTTAGAGTGTAGATTCACTCATTTTGTTTCGTATGTAGTCCCTTATTGAAATATCTAAAAAGATTTATATTTGGGAACTGAGGGAGTATAAAACATCTTCAACTTAGCATCCTCATGTACTGTTTCTAGTGGTTAGCGAAAAGTTCATGTTCTTTTAGTTGTTTATAGGTGGGCAGGCGGCAAAAAACAGGGGAAAACGCGCCAGGTTCCTTGCAGACGCTCCACCGCGAGGTTCCTTGCTCCTCCTCGGTCGTCGGGAATCTATGCTCTTCAACTCTTTTTTTTACGTGAGCTTTGTTCATCCTTTTCCCAACACGCGAGACATCTAGCATCAAGGTGCACGTGTCATGCAAGAAAATTGAGATAATCAGATAAGCAGTGCGTAAGTGAGTCGTGTGGGGGGGGGGAGCGGGGGAAAACCCTTTTCCGTAAGTGAGTCGTGCACTTCGATGGCACCTACACAATATTTTTTCTCCTCGATGGCACGTGAATGGCACGTGAATAGTGCACGTACTCAACTACGGAGCACGGGATGGTAGCAATGACATGGTCAACCCTTTTTTGGAGAGAGTACGTACTACTAGTAAATAACTTTGATGTGTCCGGTCAACTCACAGAACGATGAGAAGCTTGATTACGCCTTCTCCCTCGCCAATGCGTGCGCGGTGGCTCGTAGCACGAGGAGAAACTTTTGCTTACAAGCTGTGGACGTGCAGCAGTTCATTTGGTGTCAGATTGCCAGAAGCACTACTGTAGAACCATCGACTTCCGGAAGAGGCGAAGAGCCAAGCGCAAGGTCACCTACTAACCTTAGGCTAGGCATAGTGGGAGTAACATAAGTAGAGGTATCTCCTTTTTTATTCCAAAAACAACCACACGCGAATATCAAGGTGCTGGTTACATAGAACAAATTTCATGCAGTCCGTGCTCAACACTCCTCTATCTCTCTTCTCAGCCAGCCAGCGGACGCATGGAGCCCATTGTCTGTTTGCTCACATGCGGCCCCACATGTCAGTGAAAACGCAAGAGGACCCACTGTACCTGCACATCTTTCACCTCGACGTGCTGGTGATGAAAAACAAATCCAAGAAAGATCTTCGGTGGCCCCTTTTGGAGTTACTCAAGAGTAGTAAGATTCTATTTACAGTTTAACCCAAGATGCACATCTCGTGGCTTCAACTTATCAACTACCACTCTATTTTCTTTCATGACACGACCTTGATGCTGGATGTCCCACGTGTCGGCAAAAGGAGGAAGAACCCGACCAAATCTTCGGTTGTGCTCTCGGATTAGACTAGTTGTGCTAACTTAAATTTTTTATTGTCTACTCCCTCCGTTCCAAAATACTTGACTTCTATTTGTCCAAAAATGGATGTGCCTATATACTAAAACATGTCTAGATACATATATATTTTGACAAATACTACCTCCGTCCGGGTTTATTGGTCCCCATTATATTTCATGCCAAATTTGGACCATAGATTAAACTAACAAAATGTTTACGCATGTCACCAAACATTATATTTTTGAAAACTATGTTCAAATACGAATCCAATGAGATAATTTTTCTTGACATGCATTAACATTTTGTTAGTTAAATCTTTAGTCAAAATTTGACACAAACTACAAAGGGGACCTATAAACCAGGACGGAGGTAGTAGAACGGAGGGAGTAGAATGGATGCAAGTTTTTGTATTGGGAAGAAGAGTACATCCATATATTGATAGAAAATTGGAGTTGGCCTTACAAGTGGGACCACAGTTGAGGAAACCGACTATCGGCAAACCCCCACCTCGCCCGCCGCGCGATGGCTGAGTTAGAGAAACGATGAGGTTGAAGAGATTTCTCTAGCACGGACTCCAAGAAATTTGGTGTCAGATGGAAGTCGTGCTGGTGGCGTGTGCCGTACTCCTGGACGTGAATGCTTGTTCTGGCCCATGCCACCCTACTACTACTACTACTTACTATATAGTACTACTAGTATCGAGGATTCGAGGTGCTGGTTACGTATGGCTACAGTAAAGACACCCGCACGACGCGCGAAGCATGTGAAGCTAGTACAAATAGTGTACTACTATTGTTGATGATTGGCCTCATCCGATAACCTATTGCAATGCACGTACAATTATGTATTCGAAAAATATTTTTTTGCCTCGTCGGACCACTCACTCACAGAAGCAACTCGAAAGCCATTAATAAATTTAGTAAGATTATCACAGGCATATCATTTTGTTACATACAATAGGTCATCAACCCACATCGACAACGAGGATACATTATAAATACTAAAGTTTTCACCACACAACAAATAACAAGCAATGAAATTAACTTCAACTCAACCATTCCTCGGCGTTGGAAACACTTGCTTTGAACCACAAGTGATTCTCTGGGATGGGGCATCTGTCGGATTTCAGGTTTCGGCAGACCCTTAAGGTTCGAACACTGGGGTGCGCGCGAAGATCTCGCCCACTACCTACTTGCACCCCACCGCCATGCTAGGATCTAAGCTATGAAAAGAACAACACAAGAGACACAGTGTTTATACTGGTTCAGGCCACCATTGTGGTGTAATACCCTACTCCAGTGTGTGGTGTGGTGGATTGCCTCTTGGGCTGATGATGAACAATACAAGGAAGAACAGCCTCGCGAGGGTCTGTTCTTGGCTGGTGCGATGAACTACTAGGGGGAGTTTAGTCGCCTCTCTCTCTCTCTCGGGTGGCTCTCTAGATGCTTATCCAGATGCCCCTCCCCTGTGGGCGGTTAGTCCTATTTATAGGTGAAGGCCCTGGGCCTCTTCCCAAATATTGAGCGGGAAGGGCGCCAACAATTGGCCATTTTGAAGGGGAACATCTGGTACACTCATCCTGACTAAAGTTGGTCCTCGCCTGGCAAAGGTTCTGGTGGTGACGCCGGCTTGGGATCCACGATGACCTCCATCCTGCCGTTGGGCTGGTCTTGGTCTTGTTGCACCGAAATGGATGCCTTTGCTTGATACTCTCGCCTGCGCTTGCCCCCTTTGCACCAAAGAGGAAAGGAGGACACTGCGCGGGCTGGCGCCCGCCTGGCACCCTTGGTCGTCATGGCTTGCTTCACGGGCACCTCGTGAGGTACCCTGCCTACAGGTCTCCGCCTCCTCGCGAGCCAGCCTGATGAGGCCGCGCTTGAGGAAGCTCCTCGTCGTCCGCCCCGCGAGGCTTGGCCCCTCGCGAGGGTCTTGAGCTCGTGTTGATGAAGATGGGCCGTGCTGGGCCCTCCTTTGAGCCACGCCGCAGGCCGCAGGCAGGCAAGTCTGGGGACCCCCGTTCCTAGAACGCCGACAACTTCTATTGTCGATCTCAAGACCAACGTAGGACTGATCATCCAGGCTAAAGAGGCCTACTATATCAGTACCAGGGTGGGGAACCACCCAAATGTCTGAGGTATAGACACAGTTGCTTCTCATAACTGGTGCTAGTAACGTTGTGTCAACATCAGTTGGATCGCCTTTCACCATCATCAGATAGTTTTGTTCAAGGAAGAGCGAGTTTTCTCCAAGACTATCAATTCTGTACCAGGGAGAAGGTGTTGGCGCTAGCACACTAGTATGCATCCCGAATACCATGCAACGGGTGTTGGAATAGGTCCAGAGAGTGCGACCATGGGAGACTACACCTGCTTCCTTAGTAGTAACATCATCAGTGGGCTGTATACAGACGAGAAGAGGTGATCCATAGGAATTAGTTGCCAGGCGCCAACGAGTATATGGGCGCTGCTCGTCCTCATGCTCGTGATAATCACCATCGTCATCTCCCCCTTGGTTATAAATTTTTTCAAGTATAGGTGGTGGAATTTTCACAGGACCTTGGAAACACAAGAAGAAGGTTAACTAGTAAAGGGAAACTTGCTTACCCGCATGCATGTGGATGAAACAATTATAATTACGGTGGAAGACAAACGTACTGAAATCATAACGATTCCATGCAAAAACAGTGCCATGAGTGGTGGTAGCAAACACAAGGCCCTCGTATTCAATTGCATCACAGTACTCATCCGTGTACAGAAACTGATTTTTGAGCAATGTCCATCAAGTCAAACCAGCAACGATGGTAACAAGCTTGTCGAAGATAGCAACAACTTCATAGTTGTTGTAATTCCAAGAGCGGGTGGGGACTCGAGAAATTGCTATCTTCTGTAGAAGACAGTCACCATGATTGTATTTGAACGTGCGTACAATACCGGTGTGCTCAACCTCTGGGTAGTCTGCTGAGATTTTAGGAAGTGGAACCCGGTCCGAGTGTACACATTCACAAGTTCCCACTCGCAGTTGGACCCAATGTAAACAACCCAATCTCCATTTACGCCTGCCCAGGCCTTGCCCTCAAGCGATGGCATCTTAACATCATATGTATCATTATCAAGCGGCATCAACTTGCACAGGGCGAGGCCTCCGTCATGACGGCGCCGGTCATTAGGGTCACGATGAAGAAGATAGGGGAGATCAAACCGTTCCTTGACTCTTGGGTTCCTTGTAATGATGTTATTAGATGAGTCAAGAATGGGCTTGAACGAACCTGCCATGCTAGACGAGGTGATGATGTCGCACCGATCAATGAGTTCCTCCACCATGTCATCTTTCAGATCGGGGCAAGAATAACAGGGTCGTTTACGTCCTGTTCCCTCCATGGAGAAGACGATCGAACAATGGCAGAAGAAAGCATGAAGGGCTGAAGGAAAATGGAGGAGGGAGACGAAGAGCATGCGACAACAGTTCCAAATCGAGAGGGAAAGGCGAAGCGTCGGTGGACGGTTGCCAGTTTGCCACGGTTCACGAAGGGGCGCCCCGGCCTACACGTCGGTTCAGAAATACTCCTACTACTCGCCGTCGTCTCACTGATATGTTGGAACGAGACCACATGTCAACGAAACATGGTGTGTAATTTCTCGTGCAAAATGCGATTTGGCCGCGTTGGCCCAAAGTGCCGCATTAGTTGTTTTTTGAAAGTTTGCCGCATTAGTTATTGACTTTTATTTTTTTTAACATGCAATCTGAATGGATAGCTCCTGTGGTCATCACACGTGAGAGGATATAGTGATGGTTGATTCGCCCGAGCTACTTTACTGTGGGAATATGGGAGTACCAGCGGACTCAAGGAATAGAGAAATGATGGTTGCTTCATCCGAGCAACTTACTGTGGCGAAGGTGGGGCTCTGTGATTTGACTGCTCACTAGTCATTACTACTGCGGTGCAACGACCGGGGTGAATCTTTCCCTGAAGTTGTGTTGTGCACTCAATATTGCTGCATGGCAGGTGGAGCCGGATGAAGGATGTCCAACATGTCGGCGAAACAAAGTTGAATTGTTTCTGGCATTACTACCAATCCTTCTGGATTTGTTTATATGTACGCATAATTTTGATGAAATTGTACTGTGATGCTATGAAGGTTTCAACTCTGGTTCCCGCAGGAAAAAAAGGTTTCAACTTAGGATTCATGTGTCTTGCCTCGAGATTATCTCGTTACAACATTCCATCAAATACAAATGAAACTACCATGGCTAATGCATCTCAATGGTTTGCAGATCAGCGCCAATATTCACATCACAACTGAAGACAAAGTTGTGCGAAGGTGTACAAATAAAGAAAAAAAATATAATTGATCGATGTTGTTTGTAGGCATGGCTCCATTTCCTTGGCACAGTGTTCATTGCTTGGCAGCTAGTTTCACCCAGCTCTGTAGCCAAAAAAGAGGTGTATGAAGGACACCACAATCCGATCATTTTGTGCAGCTCCACTAAAATCGGGCAGACCATCCCTGTTTGCAAAGATATCCAGTCAGTGTGATGACAATAATAGTGGAACTAGATGATGAAACATAACACACATAAATAGAAGCCGATCACCTCTACGATCTCTCTTTAGGACTAACTTCTTGTCGGAGAAGATTAGGCACGGAGTTGGATGAGGAGGATAGCAAAACCAATCTCCCTTTCCGCAGTCCCACAGAAATGTAAAAACGTTGCCCATGTGACATTTTGGCGTAACTGCACAAAACACTCTTCAGAAAAGTGATTTGTGCAGTTCACCAAAAGGTCGTAATAGCAACGAGGTGAAAATGGATAGCCCTATTTGCAAAAGGAGGTCGAAAGGAAACAATTACTGCCCAATAACACGAGTTGAAGACACATACGCCGACAAAAAAGAAGCATGTTCCATGTAAAAAGGGAAAGATAGCACATGGTGGTTTATCAAAAATGGTTTGAGGACAAGATTGCAAGATGGAAAGTACGCCGGCCGAGATACGATTTAAGCAAACAACTAAAGAAGATCCACATGCAGCAACGTGGGAAGATGGGTAGTGGAGCAAGGCTGGAGGAAGCTGTACCTGAGGGTCGTCGGGATGTTACTAGGAGGGCACCGGCGGCCGGGATCTACCCATACTACGGCAGCGAGCAAGTGGCGAAGGCCCTACCGCGCCGGAGCTTGGTCAGAGAGAACGTGGGTACCGCAGATCGGGACGAGCTTCCTCAATGCCGTCGAACGGAGAGACGATGCACATCCTCCCTTTCCGCCGGCGGACGGGATGCGGCCGGATCACTGACCAACGCTGAGAGAGAGAGGCCACGGCGGCCTTGTGTGAGATTGTGTGACGAGACTCACGAGAGACAAACCCATTTTTCCATTTTCCCCACGGCAATCGTTTTATATTCTGGGCATGGTACACGACCCTCCTTCGAGTAAACAACCGCTACACGCGTCAAATTATCACGTGGGCTGCCTTTTCATACAGAAACAAACTCCACCATGTACCCGCGCGGGTGTGGCCGGGAACGAGACGTGAGTACGTGCGTCCTGCATGCACTTCTTCTTTAGGTGCAGGTACGTACGTGGGTGGGTGTGAGAGACATGGTTTGTGCGAAACAGAGGCAATGTGTTGATGATATCTCAATCAGAAAAACGTAACATATGCAATGTGTGTGAAACGGAGTCATGGACGTGAGATATCGATAGAATTGAAAACAGGGATGAAGTGTGTGGCTGCGCGATCGATAAAGAGTGCCATCGAATTTGTGTTTGCCCATGTCAAAGATACAGGACGGCTGGCCTACTAGAATTTGAGAGGGCAGAGGTGCAGTTCTGCTCTGTGGCATGGATACCTACCTATAACGTTCGACTATCGGTGTGTGTGTTGGGAGGGGGGGTAGAGACCGGTCGACTAGTATATGTCTAGGGAAGGAGAGAGACCTAGCTATGTATTGAGGGAGATTGATCGACATCCATGGATATGTGTAGCAGAGGAATAAGGTTGGGAAAAAGACAAAGGTAGAGCATCGGAGGGTTGGTGGTGGAGTGGCGTCTCACAAATGATGGGAGAGGCCTGCTAGACAAACGGAGGGTATGAGTGCAATATCAATAAGAGAGGGCGGGGGATGTCTATCTGTCTATGCACGTGCGTGTGAGAGACGGGTTGGGAGGTATTCAAGGATGATGAGGGGAGAAGATATGGTTGTGGTAAGCATGCGTAACTACATAGGAAGATCAACCATCGTGTGTCCGAGAAAAGGAGAGACATAACTAGCGAGGTAAGTGTATCGGTGCTTGGTGAAAACGAATTATAGTCGACCTGGATATATGTAGGGAGATCAGTTCATATACACACCTGCATGTGTTAGAAGCAAATAAGGTCCGGATAGGCAGACAGGGGGAGGGAGTGTGGCTAGGAGGTGGTGCGAGAGGCCTACCATGTCGAGGGGGGAGGAGTGTGCGAGCATGTGACTAATGAAAAGAGGGGCGGGAGTGTGCACCTGCGTGGAATCGTATTGGACATATGGGGGCATGGATGGTGAGAAGAGAAGAGGGGAAGTATATATGTGTTTGTTGTAGGCACACTTGGCTAGAGAGGTATATTGACTGGTGTGTGCCAGAAAGAAGGAGCCGGGGGCCTACACACACCGCTGGTGGATGACCTAAAGAGATATAATGAATGTGCGCGATGGAGGGGACGCTAAGGGTGTGTGAGGGGGGGCGGGCGTGTGCATGCACGATAGAAAGTTAGCGTTAGCTAGCTACAAATAGAAGAGGATCGTGAAGGTGTAAAAGACGAACAAAGATCATAATTCATTATAAAAAGGTGGATACGGATACTTGAAGAAGATATCATAATGTACAACATTCATTATAATTTGGGCTAATATGTGGCTTTGCAACTTAGGTCTAAATACTTGTCATAATGTAGGGGGTGGGGCACTATACTTTGTGTGATAAACACGGTGTACGTATGGAACATGGTTTAGATTATGAATATATAGTTAGTACATCAAATGTGCTATTATTTGGAATCAACATCAAGCGCATTCAAAAAATAGAATTCGAGTTCATGTAGTACACATAGTTCATATCTATCTCTATAGTAATCATGTGGTGTGTTATTAAGGTAATACACAAATGATGGTTGAAGTTGTCAACAATCATGATTGTAGATTCTTATTGAAATAGAGAAACGAATTCAAATTTAGTTCGAATTGCAGCGGTAGTATAGACATTTGGAATGCACTAAAATGTTGGTATGAGTAGGTTACATGCATTATACAACAAAGCGAAAAAAAATTAATCGGACATAACATGGATTCATACTCCCTCCTTCCATCTATATAGGGCGTAATGAGATTTTTAAGACCGCCTTTGACTATTGACAAGATTAATAGTACATGACATGCACAATGTGAAAATTATATCATTGAAAGAACCTTTCACAGACGAAGTTAACGGTGTGCTTTGTGTAAGTTGCATGTCATATATCATTGCTCTAATATTTGGTCAAAGTTAGCATCGAAAAACGCATTAGGCCCTATATAGATGGAAGGAGGGAGTAGCTTTGAATAGCATTTGTATAGTAAAATGGGGCCAGACTGTCTCTTTGTGTGGTGTTAATAGTTTTATTTTTTTCATTTTCTTTTTGGTTGAGGGAAGTGTGAATTGATTTGGTACGTACAAGTACAATATTACTACACGTTAGGTTTGTTATATCCCGAAAATTCAGATATTGTGCTCCCAAAACTGGCGCCTTCACAACCCGGCCTTGCTATCCCGAAATTACAACGCGCGCGAAAACTCCCTCCAGCTGCCAAATCCCGACATGCGAAATCCCCCTTCTAACCCTGAGCCGAAAGGGCCGCTAGTTCAAATCGGTGGGGGGTAGTTTTGTAACACACCCTACATTTTGGACAAGCGCGTCCGTAAGTAATGGTTCACCCCCTCCCATCGCCCCCTTTTCGGCATTCGAAATCCCAGGCCGCCATAACCTCTCCGCTCCAGCCGTGAAACCCCACCCTCCTCCGTCCGCCATGTCACCGCTGCCCAGCCGGAGCCTCTTCCCCGATGATGTCGTCCACCGCAACAGCTCGACGTCCCTCGTCCACCTCCCCAGATGAGGATCCATCGTCCATCTCGCCGTCCCGCCGGTTCAGCCGCCCCGTCCTCCACCTCCAAGGAGCTGCTCCGACGATCGCCTCGTCTATCACGACTGCTCCATCCCCACAACGCAGCCTTAACCTGCTCCACCGGAACCGCATCATCCTCACTGACTCCTTGGACGAAGCCGAGGCCTACTCGGCGCCACCAAAGAGGTTGTACACTCATCGCATCGCACCTTCTCCTTAACTCGATCTCCCGGCGCTGACGGTGCTCCACCCCGCACCCCCATGGAGTGGCTACCTTGAAGCCGGTGCCGCGGGTGACATCTCCACGGCGGCTCTCCCCCAGTGCGAGGCCCCTTTGGCGGCGGTGTCCATACCATCCGGATCTGCTGCTGCTGCTCCGGCTCTCGCTCGCTCGCTCGCGCTGCTGCTGCTGCTCCGGCTCTCGCTCGCTTGCTCGTGCTGCTGCTGCTGCTCCGGCTCTCGCTCAATCGCTCGCTCGCCCAGCTGCTGCTGCTCTCCCCCTCACTCATGCTGCTGCTCTGCTCCGATTAAGCCACACTTCAGTCGACTGAATCGACTTTTGGGTCAGTCGATTTTCAGGGGTTGGGGGGGGGGCTCACCGGAGTTAAGTAAGAACCACCCGCAGCAGGAACGGGGGCTCGCCGGAGAGGTACCCCACTATCTATCTTAGGGTTCAGGGTGGGGGGGCCTAGAGGGCTGGCCGGGGCGGCAGTGGCGAGTTGTTTCAAGGCGGCGAGGCGGCGCTGGGGCTGGCGGTTCGGCCGGGGGTGGTAGGCAGCTCAGGGGTGTGCAGGTTGAAGATGAACTGCAGGCCCTCCCTAAACAACATGTCAAGTGTCTCTCTGCTACCATTGCGTTCAGTTTCGACAATAGCATTCAGATTCCATAGTTAATTTCAATTTCGACAGTTAAGTTCAGAGTCAACCGTTTTTACCTCATCTGTTGTAGTCAGGTGGTTTTTGTTGATGTTAATTTTACATCCATTTTTCATCATCTATTGGAGATGCTATTAGAATCCCACTTGAGATTGACGATGTATGTCTTGTGCTGCTTCAGCCTTGACGTCTTACGGCTCACCGGAGCTGCTCCAACGACAGAACGATCCATCACAACAGAGCAGTGCCCTGGAGACCGTCTACAGATTCCTCAGATCTTCCTCCACACCTCTGACAGCCACCTCTACCTCAACTGCTTCAGCGACCAACCCAATGATGTTGAGGTCGACACGGCTACGGCAAACAGGTTGTACACTTATTGCGTCACTTATTACTATACATTCACGTCGATCCATTAGGGCTATTTTGGTTCAATGGAAAAACATAGCAATAGGGAATTTTCCAATGGCACTATACTATTCAATTATTCATGCATTTTGTTGAAAGGAATGAAGCAAAACATCCACCTGGACCTACTTTTCAAAATCCTATGCATGAAAACAAGACCAAGTGCATTAGTGCCAGAATAACATTCTAACTGTACACGCTTTCATATGGTTTCTCTTTATTTTGGCCATGTTTCTTTGCATTCCTCTGCTCTTCCAATTCCTATAAACCAAACACCCAAGTTGATAGAAATCCTGTGTTTACAAATGCTCTGTTTACCTTGTGCATTTTCCTATCCTATTCCGGTGTTTTTCCTATCCCTGCGTTTTAAGAATCATGCAAGCCAAATGAGCCCTTACAGAATTACTTCAGTTACAGGTACGTGTCAAAGGGAACTTTGTGTGGTTTGTCCTGCTCCTGCTGCGACGTCGTCCACCTCACCTGAGCTGCTCCATCGAAAGAAGCATCCACCAAACCAGACATCACGACTCCTGACCGTCTTTCGCTACCTCAGATCTCCTTCCCTGCCGCCGACACACACCCCAACTGCATCACAATCATTGACTCAGCAGATGAACCTGAGGAGTACACGGGTCCACAAGAGAGGTCACACTCTTTTGTTTCTGCTTATGTTATGCATTGCTTAAACTTACCTGCTACTTTATCGTCCTGTTCAGCTCTTGGACTCCCAACTCAGGTCCAAATTCATGTTCAAACTTGAGTTCTAAATTAGTTGCGGGGCACATATCGAGGCAGCAATGAATAGTATGTCTGTCTAATATCTGGTTCACCTAGGGTATGCCTATGTTGTTCATCTTGGGTGTGAAACAAATAGTAAAGCAATCATCATCTGTCTTTTTATTAATTTAAAGCAATCATCAGCCTGCTATCATTATTTTTGGATCCATCCACTGGTTGTTACCATCACTCTAAATTTCTGCATGCTCTCCTTACATAATCTCACCATATTGTTTCGTATGCATGTCAGATATTGTACACAATCATGCTCAACATGTAGAGAAAAAGAGAAGAGTTTTGCGCGGCAATACAATGTCATGAAGACATCGCTCCATGGTGGGTTCAATGGCAAACCCTCCCCACCCCTCTCCAGATTATAATCCAGAGGAAGATATCTGTTCTGAGGCGGATTCAGACGCCGCTGGCCACTCCTATTTACCCCCCAAGGTGTTTGCTCTACCTTGGCATGATGATGTTAGTCATATCATGCATATGTTGGCTTGCAGTGCCTACTTTTGACATCATATATGTCATCTGCTTAGTTTAGGCATGTTCTGTAATGCCACCTGTTTAGTTTCTATATCATATATGGGAATTATGCAGTCTCCTGTCTTTTAGCCAGCCATAATATATGTGAAATGTGCAATGCCATCCTGTTTAACCAGGCATCATATATTTGAATGATATCTTGCCCATCCTTTTCTTCATTACATTTCCATTTGTCGACAATGTTTGTACATTAAACTACTCTTCCTGTGAATCAGCCATTTGGGTGTGAGATGGAAAAATCTGGAGTGAAAACAAGGCCTTCAGAGCAGACAGTGCTACCTGTCGAAGCAGATCTCTTGTTGGGTCCCGATAGCTCCTTAGAGATGGATTCAGAGACAGATGACCAGTCCTATTCCCTTACTGAGGTGTATGCTCTAACTTGGCACGGTTATACTACTCATATCATGCATACGGTGTCTTGCATTGCATAGTTTAGACATCATATACACAATATTCAACACCATGTTCTTAGTTCAGACATCATATTGAATGCCCTCTGTTTTAGCATATAAATCACATATGTGAACTAAATGATGCGATCCTGATTACTTAGATAACATGTAGGTGAATTATGTCATGCGATCCTGTTTTGTTATTCATCATATCTTTGAATTATGTTATGCTATGCTATCTAGTTTAGATAGACATCATATATGTGAAATTATGTCATGCTATCCGTTTTAGTTAAACAATATACATGTCAACTATTTCATGCCCTCTTTTTTCCACACTATCTATTGCATCTATCTCTCATACAATGTCTGTACATTCAACTATGTTTCCTGTTTATCAGCCATTTGAATTGGAGCGGGTGATGCCAGTATCTAGCGGAATAAAAACACGGTCTTCAAATAAAACAGTGCTACCTATTGGTGGAGATAGCACCCCGGTTGCACAAGAACCAGCCCTACCATACATAACCCAAACTCTCGCAGATTGTACCCCTACTGCGATGGACAGAGAACCAGCTTCACCCAATCTAACCCCAACCCCAGCCGATAGTAACCCAGTTCCTGTTGACACAGCACCATCTCCACCACAGAGCTCCCAAACAAGAGCAGTTAGTAAGGCAGCTCCAGTGCCCAAAGGGCCAGTACTATCACGGCGAACCCCAGCTCCACCAGTTAGTACGCCTATTCCCGTGGAGGAAGCACAACCAGCCAACCATAGTTTAGCATCTATCACATTTGATGTTGTTAAATCATATGTGCGTATCTTCCCATCTTGGAAATATTATACTGAAGATGAAGGAAAATGCCAGTTGCAGGTGTTTGTCCAGGAGTTATGTGTAAGTAATGTTATTCATGGCAATTACTTTGCTTCGTCCCATTCATCCTACCTCCATGATGTTTATAATACAGCAAATTTTCCCATTTTTCTCTATAGAGAAGGACCGATTTGGAAACTCAGGATGAGGTAACCTGTGCTAATACCTCTGCTATCTTCAAGAATGCTTGGTGGCAGTATCGGAATTACCTGAAGAAAACGTACTTCACCAGCAAAGAAACTCGTCAAATTCCCTTACGTTCTCCTGAGACACATTTATTGGACGATGACTGGGAATGCCTTGTTCTCTACTGGTCCCGAACCAAGAATGTGGTAAGGTCTATGAGCTCATTTTCTATTTTTAAGTATTATATTCTTGCGTCTTACTATACTCTGTTCATGTAGAACAAGTGCCTAAACCTGAAGAACAACTGTTCTAATTTAATATTCCATTACTATCATAGTTCAAAAAAGCACTAGGCGTTAATTGTGCGTTTTGCCACCGCCTTGCACTTTACTAACCAAAGCGCATGCTTATGCGTAGTTATTCACAGATTAAGCGTAGTTATGCGCAATGCGTTTTGCCAACGCCTAGAGCCTAGGCGCGCTTAAGCGCTCGCTTAGGCGCGCCTTTTTTAACTATGATTGCTTTGCTCTTGTATCATTGTATTTACTCATATAAACTTATTTTTAAATTGAAGGATCCAATCGAAACTCCAATGGCACGGCAGGTATGTTCATGCATGTTTCTTTAATAGGTTTGCTCTTATCAATAGCTCTTTTGATTTCAATTTCAATTGTGTATACAGTTGAATTTCATATCATGCACATTACTAGCATCACAAAAGAGCCAATAGTGTTGTTGTACATGTAGACCCGCGGTACCCATCTAAAATCTTGTTGTGCCGTGTAGTTTCACACGCTTTGTATTCTTTCACTGCTGCTTTGTCTTGAACTGATATGCGTGTCTCTATTTAGATTTGGCAAGACAATGCAGTGACCATAGGACATAGATATATGTTTGTTTGATGCTTTTATTATGTACTAGTACTTGGCAATAGAAGACTTGGTAGTTTAATCCTGTCCACCTTACTAATGAACTGGTTCACCGGAATGAGTTTCATATACTAGTACATGCTAAACTTGTTATGTGTCTGCTTGTTTCTTCTTTTACAGAATATTGGGAAAGAGTGCCTTATTAAGCAATGGTAAAGGAAGTAATGCAGATAAGGTTCAGGATAGTGACACATCCTTGTTGGTCTCCAACAAACCTGATAAAACAGCTAAGGAAGACTATCTTGAAGACAGTGAGACAACCCCAAAGTCCTGTCCTGGTTTAGTGTTCGAGTTACTGGCCACTACCGCTTGCACAAGCTATTCAAACTCACTGTCTGAATCAGTTCGGTTTCTTGAGTCTCAACTACAAGCTGAAGGACATCGATCAGCTGTGCTGCGACAAGAAGCGGAAGGACTGCGGAAGTCCCTGGAGCATCTACATGCATACTTTCTGGTGCAACAGCAAGCGTTGGAGGATTTTAGTGCCAAACAGGACAAAGCTAATCAGCTTGGTAAGCTTATTGCCAGCATGGTGGATACCCAGGATAACGTTTGTTGAGCTCTTCTGAAGTTGTTTCAGTTATGCTCTTGTTTTGCTGCCACGTTTATTTGCACTGGTGGCCAATTTTAACGGCCAAGTGTATGTAATATGCTGCTTTGTTCCCTATATTTGCACTGGTGGCGAACTTTGATGCCCAGTGGATGTAATATGTGTAATAGTGGTAATAGGCTAGCCTTAATTGCTTGCTTATTTATTTCCTTATTGTCTTGTTTACTTGTTTGCTTGTAGTCACTGCAGTTCTTTTTCTGTGTTTTTCTAGTGGCCACAATAGGCTATTTTTTGGTAACTAGGCCAAAATAATCATGGCAACACACTGACTATTGTAACCATGGGCCTCCTGCAGCCCGTATGATCCATGGGCCTTCGTTCGGCCATTGGAGCATTGGCCTTCTATACGGTCCGTAGTATCCATCGGCCTTCTATATGGGCCTTAGGGATCAATGGGCCTTCTACGGGCCGTAGGGTCCATGAGCCTTCTACGGGCCGTACTATCCATGGGCCTCATACGGGCCGTAGGATCCATGAGCCTTCTACGGGGCGTATCATCATTTCGCCAATCATGGGCCGTACTATTTGTGGACCATAACGGGCCGTTAATAGGCCGTATTTGATAACTCTATGAAAACAGCCCAACGGGTTTTTTTGACATGAAAACGGCCCAACGTATTAACGGTCCGCAAACGGGCCGGTTGTAACGACGGGCTGAATTTGGCCCACAAGCAGAAAGTGACAGTAATGGGCCGTATGTAACCGAATGCTGCAAATGAGCCCAAGAATCAATGGGCCCTGAGAAGGCCGAAAGATAACTTGGGCTGGAAACGGCCCAATGGAATAACGGGCCGTTAATGGGTATAAAGTGATACACTATTCATTACGGTCCAGTTTCACCACGGGCCGTTAATGGGCCAAGAGTTACAAAGGTCCTCATATGGGCCGAAAGAAGTCATGGGCCACATACGGGCCGGAAGTTAAAACGGGCTGAATCATATTGGACGGCCCAGATGACGCTACTGGGCCTAATTCGGATAGGGCGTAATGGACCCTGGGTTAGCGGGCTGTAAATGGGCTATAGGCGAACAGGTCGTTAACAAGCTTTCCGTGGGCCGGGCCGCCACCTTTTGACCAAGTCAAACGGGCCGACCTTTTCACAGGAATGGGTCTTTGTTGGGCCGTGCCATGTGTCGCCGTATCATAGGCGCCTTCTGTCCAATGAGCAGATGACATCTGTCCCAACGGTGAGCCGACACGTGTTTCCTCCAGCCAATGATGATTTTACACGTGGAAAATCCCCATTGGTCGGGGCTGTTAACGGGTTATCGGATCCAGAACCCGACCCGATAGCTTAACGGCGTTCCATTACGGTGGATGCCACGTGTCGGTCACCCTTGACAAAATCAGTTCTATGACGCGCGATTTATCGTCATGGAAGTGGACACTTCCGTGATGATAATTTTGGTAATGTCATGGAACACTTCTACGACAACACAGGTATGACTATCTTGATTCGGTCATAAATTTGTCATGGATGTACATGCATGACAAAAAATGCGACCTACTGTGACAAACACGTATCATCACAGAAGTGTATTTTTTTGTAGTGCTTGATCCTGGTTGTGTGCGTAGTCCCCATGATGTAATTTATTACTTCTCTGCTAAATATTTCCCTGCTCATAAGAAACAAGCTGCCTTAAGGGAAATATACAATTTTGTGCAAATTGAAGAAGAGAGTCTCCCACAAGCTTGGGGGAGGCTTCTCCAATTACTTAATGCTTTGCTTGATCATCCTCTCAAGAAAAATGAAATACTTGATATCTTTTATAATGGACTAACCGATGCTTCCAGAGACCACGTGGATAGTTATGCTGGTTGTGTTTTCAGGGAAAGAACTGTTGATCAAGCTGAACTGTTATTGAATAATATGTTGACTAATGAAAACAACTGGACACTTCCTGAACCAACTCCTAAGCCAACTCCGAAGAAAAGGGGTGTTCTATTCCCCAGTCCTGAAGATATGCAAGAGGCAAAGAAATTTGTGAAAGAAAAAGGTATTAAAGCTAAAGATGTGAAGAATTTACCTCCTGTTGAAGAAATACATGGCCTTAATATACCACCTATTGAATAGATACATGGTCTTGATAACCCGACACTGGTAGTAAAGGTAAATTCTCTCAATAGATATGATAAAGTTGAAATCCTGTCTACTATGTTTGTTAGCCAATGCTTGGATGAGTTTGATGACTTTATGGATAAACAAGAAAATTTCAATGCTTATGTTGGTAGACAATTGAAAAGTAATGCTTATATGATTGGGCACTTGAGTGATTATATGTCTAGAGTTAAAGGTGAACTTAAACTCATTAGTAAACATGCTTCTATGGTTACCACTCAAGTAGAACAAGTGCTTAAAGCACAAAATGATTTGCTCGATGAATTGAATAATAATAAACATGACTTTGCTGTTAGAGTAGCAACTAGAGGAGGTAAAATGACTCAGGAGCCTTTGTATCCTGAGGGCCACCCTAAGAGAATTGAGCAAGATTCTCAAAGAAATAATGTAGATGCACCTAGTCCTTCTAAAAAGAAGAAAAAGAAAAATGATAGGACTTTGCATGCTTCTAGTGAACCTGTTGTAGACACACCTGAGAATCCCAATGATATTTCTATTTCTGATGTTGATACACAATCTAGTGATGAACATGAACCTAGTGATAATGTTAATAATAATGTTCATGTTGATGCTCAACCTAGCAATAACAATGATGTAGAGGTTGAACCTGCGGTTGATCTTGATAACCCACAATCAAAGAATCAACGTTATGATAAGAGAGACCTCGTTGCTAGGAAGCACGGTAAAGAAAGAGAACCATGGGTTCAGAAACCCATGCCTTTTCCTCCTAAACCATCCAAGAAAAAGGATGATGAGGATTTTGAACGCTTTGCTGAAATGATTAGACCTATCTTTTTGGTATGCGTTTGACTGATATGCTTAAAATGAATCCTTATGCTAAGTACATGAAAGATATTGTGACAAATAAAAGAAAGATACCGGAAGCTGAAATTTCCACCATGCTTGCTAATTATACTTTTAAAGGTGGAATACCAAAGAAACTTGGAGATCCAGGAGTACCAACTATACCATGCTCCATTAAAAGAAACTATGTTAAAACTGCTTTATGTGATCTTGGAGCCGGTGTTAGTGTTATGCCTCTCTCTTTATATTGTAGACTTGAATTGAATAAGTTGACATCTACTGAAATATCTTTGCAAATGGCGGATAAATCAACCGCTATACCTGTCGGTATTTGTGAGGATGTGCTTGTTGTGGTTGCAAACGTTAATATCTTAACGGACTTTGCTATTCTTGATATTCCCGAGGACGATTGTATGTCGATTATCCTTGGTAGACCCTTTTTGAATACCGCAGGGTCTGTTATTGATTGCAACAAAGGCAATGTCACTTTTCATGTTAATGGTAATGAGCATACGGTACACTTTCCGAGGAAACAACCTCAAGTTCACAGTATCAATTCTATTGGAAAAATTCCATCGATTATTATTGGAGGTTTTGAATTTCCTCTTCCTACTATCAAGAATAAATATGACATTCTTATTATTGGGGATGTACATATCCCCGTCGAGGTAACCTAGTGTTATTCGAAATTTCTCCGGTTTCGTGCGATTCGAAATGAGTTTGTTAACAAGACTTGATCAACCTTGTTAGTGGATTCCTTTTGATGAGCATGAGATGGATGAAGTTAGAAAGCACAACCTTCTGTACCCTCCTTTTACTTTCTGTTATCTATATTAAATAAAGCAAAAATAGTATTTTTCTATCTGTTTTCTGAATTATTCTTGCAATAAAAATACCCCGAAAATAAAGTTCTCCAAATGCCCTGAAAATGAAATATGATTTTTTCTAGAATATTTAAGAATATTTGGCACTGAGAACACAGCAGGGGGCAAGCACCTGGCCACGAGGGTCCAGGACGCGCCCACCCCCTGGGGCGTGCCCCCCTGCCTCGTGGGCCCATGGTGGCCCTGAGGGAGTCCTGGATTAGGGGGTCCTTGGACAGCAAGACTATATACTTTGGCCGGACTGTTGGACTATGAAGATACAAGACTGAAGACTCCATCCCATGTCCGGGTGGGACTCTCCTTTGCGTGGAAGGCAAGCTTGGCAATTCAGATATGTATATCTCCTTCTCTATAACCGACTCTGTGTAACCCTAGCCCCCTCCGGTGTCTATATAAACAGTCCATAGGACAAGAACAATCATAATCATAGGCTAGCTTTTAGGGTTTAGCCTCTAGGATCTCGTGGTAGATCAACTCTTGTAATACTCATATCATCAAGATCAATCAAGCAGGAAGTAGGGTATTACCTCCATCGAGAGGACCCAAACCTAGGTAAACATTGTGTCCCCCGCCTCCTGTTACCATTAGCCTTAGACGCATAGTTTGGGACCCCCTACCCGAGATCCGCCGGTTTTGACACCGACTTGGTGCTTTCATTGAAAGTTCCACTGTGTCGTCACGATAAGGCTTGATGGCTCCTTCAATAATCTTCAATGATGCAGTCCAGGGTGAGATTTTCCTCCCCAAATAGATCTTCGTATTCGGCGGCTTCGTACTGCGGGCCAACTCGCTTGGCCATCTAGAGCAGATCGATAGCTATGACCCTGGCCATCAGGTCAGGTTTGGAAGCTTGAACTATATGGCCAACAACCGCGGAGACTTGATCTTGACAGATTCGAGCCCATGTCAGGTGCGCCGAACAGTCACGACGAGCATGACTTAGATCTGCCATCGGACAGTGTTCGGGAGATCACACCTGCGTCTACCTCGGCCCTCAAGCCGGAGTAGATCGTGCCACCCGAGGACGGGTGGATGGACCCCGCCACGGAGGCCGCACACTCAGCAGCGATAGAGCCGAACACAGACTCCACCTCCTATGAGGACGGTGTCATCGGACCCTCGGACTCGTCTCCGGCCACAGGCTTCGAACGGTGTGCATCCGTGCCTATCTAATCTGATTGGGCACCGATCATGGAGTTTACCTCCATGGATATCTTTCAGCACTCGCCCTTGGGAGACGTGCTAAACTCATTGAGGTCTCTCTCCTTGTCAGGAGACTCTTGGCCGAACTATGTCCGGCTGGAGTGGGAAGCAGACGACAAAGAAATTTGTTCCCCACTCGCCACCCACTTAATAGCCATTGTCGATGACTTAACCGACATGCTTGACTTCAACTCCGAAGACATCGACGGTATGGACGACGATGCAGGAGAAGAACAGGAACCACCACCCACAGGGCGCTGGACAACCACCTCATCATATGATATATATATATGGTGGACACGCCCAAAGAAGGCGATGGCGATGAGGCAATGGAGGATATCCCCCCCCCCTGAGAAGCAATCTAAGCACCAGCGTCATAGGCGCCACTCTAAGCCCCGCCAGAGCAAAAATAGCATTACCGGCACAAGAGACGATAGCAATCCGAATGGTGCCGAAGACGAAAACGATCCCGCCCAGCCAGACTTCGAGCAGGCCAAACGGGAGGATGGGCAAGCTAGCCCTAAGGAACAGGCAACGGATGGAGAATCAAAGGATGACAATTACATGCCCCTCTTCGAAGATGAAGTGAGCCTTGGCGATGAAGAATTCACCGTGTCTGAGGATCCCATCGAGTAGGAGTGCTTCAAGCGCCGGCTTATAGATACTGCAAAAAGCCTAAAGAAAAAGTAGCAGCAGCTTCAAGCTGATCAAGATCTGCTAACTGATAGATGGACTGAAGTCCTGGCAGCCGAGGAATACGGACTTGAGCGCCCAACCAAAAGTTACCCAAAGCGCAGGTTGTTGCCTCAACTCGAGGAGGAGGTATTAAAGCCTACACTACCAGCGCATGATGCGGCTGACCGGCCACCTCGTGGCCGAGACAAACCGGCGTATCAGCCCGAAGTCCAGCCAGCACCCCGGCGCCAAGCAAGCAAAAACACGAAGGCCCGGGGCTACACGCATGACCTGCGAGACAAATTGAAGAACAAAGCAGGACAGTCAAGATCGATCTATGGATCACGGGGGCGCACCCCAACACGTGATGATGACCGTCACGCCGGATATACTAAAAACAAATCCGGCCGGACTGAATACAATGTAGCTCAGCATAAAGGCGCCGCACACCCCCTATGCTTCACTGATGAAGTAATGGATCATGAATTCCCAGAAGGGTTTAAACCCGTGAACGTTGAATCATATGATGGTACTAAAGACCCCGCGGTATGGATAGAAGATTTCTTCCTCCACATTCACATGGCCCACGGGGAAGATCTACCAAGTACCTCCCACTAAAACTCAAGGGACCGGCTCGGCATTGGCTGAATAGCTTGCCGGCAAACTCCATTGGAAGTTGGGAGAACCTAGCAGACGCATTCCTGGATAACTTCCAGGGCACTTATGTGCGACCACCGGATGCTGATGATTTAAGTCACATAACCCAACAGCCCGGAGAGTCAGCCAGGAAATTCTGGACTCGGTTCCTAACTAAAAAGAACCAAATTGTCGACTGTTCGGATGCCGAAGCCCTAGCGGCCTTTAAGCATAACATCCGTGATGAGTGGCTTGCCCGACATCTCGGCCAAGAAAAGCCAAATTCCATGGCAGCCCTCACGACACTCATGACCCGCTTTTGTGCGGGCGAGGATAGCTGGTTGGCCCGTAGCAACAACACAGCAAGCAATCCTGGCACATCAGAGGCCAGAGATAGCAACAGCAAGCCCCGACGCAACAAAAACAAGCGTCACAAAAATGGTTATAACGCTGAAGACACGACAATCAATGCCGGATTCAGTGGCACACAAACATTTCTTGCATTTTTCTTGCAGGTTCACCTTTGTGTAGGCCAGGACCGGCGACATGGAAACAACTTGAACGCGTAAGGGAACCTTTAGATATTCCCCTCGATGACCATCTGACTACACTCTGGATCCGCACACAGCTTCCTCCCGCCTGGTCTCAGCAGGTTCCGCAGTCATATTTCTTTTTATCACATTACCTGTACTCATACGCATCGACGTACTATTTGAATACAACATGTGGATTTACATGATGCTTATCTGCTGTTATTTCTTATTGAAATTCTTTTGTCAAATGGCATCGGTACACCGCGATATGCCTTAATATGCCAGGGGCTTCATTGTACCCATAATACGGCAATAAAGTCCGAGCACCCTCACGGTAGTTTGGCACCCCGAACTTATAGCATTATATGCATCAGCTCCGAATGATGTCTTGGGTTAATAGTTGGGTTTGCCTAGCTCCCATGTTTTGCTACCTTACGTTCCGCTATATCAGCTAAGGTGGCACAGGGAGAACTACTGCGATTGTGTTTCGGTTCTTCCGGATGAGCACCTCAGTAGAGAAAGCCGAAAACTGACTATCATGATACGGCGAGAGCTGGTCAGCTGTTCGAGAGGATGTAAAATCTTTAAGGATTTCTTCCGCATAATGCCATAACCAATGCAGCGTGTGATGGGTCGACTTTTCTTCCGATCAGGTGCTTATAGAGCCCCTCGTGCGGTCTTCCAAACACGAGGGGCTGCGCCTACCTTCCTTTTGTCAAGCTCCTATGGCTAAGTGAGAGTGATAAAGCCCTATAGTCCGATTGCCTAGTTCGTTATGCTGAACACCTCCTTCAAGGACCCAAAACTGGGATAAAGAGTGCTCAGGTTTATCCCGCACCCCCGTACTTCCTACGTGGGGGCAGAAGCCGACGACTGGCCATCTCTCAGGATTAATATATAAAACGGCCGTGCAGGAGGATAAACTTTCAAATAACAGGCAATAAATAATAGAAATGACCTTGTTCAGAATTACAAAGGATAACATGACTGTATTCATGGAAATATAATGTCCTTGGTGCATTGCTCCGCCGCAAGGCGGGATCCTTTCAGGACACTATCATAATATAACTCAGGCTTGCGATGCTCCTTCCCCTCCGGTGGTCCTTCGGTCATCAGCTTTTCAGCATCCATCTTCCGCTAGTGCACCTTTGCACGGGCGAAGGCCATTCGTGCACCCTCTATACAAACCGACCGCTTGATGACGTCAAGTCTAGGGCAGGCACTCACAAGCCGCTTCACGAGCCCGAAGTAGCAGCTTGGAATCGGCTCAGCGGGCCATAACCGGATAATCAAATCCTTCATGGCTAGCTTGGCCGCCTTATGCAGTTCGATCAGCTGCTTCAGTTGATCGGCAAAAGGCACCGGATAATTCGGTGCCAGATACTGCAACCAGAAGAGCTTATCCGCAGTGTTCCTTTCTTCGGCTTGGTAGAATTGGGCGGCATCAGATATGCTGCATGGCAGCTCCGCAAATACCCCTGGAGAAATCAGAATTCACATTATCAACTTGATTTTCTCCTTTTCAACTACCCACTTTGTATAGAAAAAGCCTTACCAGCCGCAATCTTCTCCGCCTCCTGGATTTCCTTCAGGGCACCTTGGGCTTCCCCCCGGGCATCACTTGCGGCTTGGCGAGCTTGGGAGAGTTCAGATTCTTTCCCTGATAAACTCTGCTCCAAGATCTCGCATTTCTTCACGGCCTCTTGAAGCTCTCGCTCAGCTTCGATAACCATGGCCTCGTGCTTGTCACGAAGGGCCTGCTCTACGGCTGCCTTTTTCTCGGCCTTGGCCACAGCCTTCTTAAGAACCTCGACTTCAATCACCGCCCCTAGAACAAATCATGAAACATATTTTTATCATACTAAAAATCCTTTCGCACTGAACGCGAGCAAGGTCGGTGCATACCTTGTTTATCCTCCAACTGCATTTTTAACTGGCCAAGTTCTTCTTTGGACCGCTCCAGACTTTGATTCAGTCCGGAGACCTCCGCAGTTTGATCGGAGGCAGTCGCTAGAGACGCTTGCTTATAAAAGAAGAGAGATAGATGTCATCAAGTGAGTCTCCTGTGAACATAAATTTGATCCTCTGTCCGGTTCTTTCTTTCACCGAACAGGGTATCACAGGCTACTATCTATACTATGACACTCTTCGAAACCTCATAAAACATACCTCAAAGCCTCTTACAAGGCTGATGCAGGCTTCATTCAGTCCACTCTCAGCGGACTGAATCTTCTCAATCACCATACCCATAAGGGCATAGTGTTCTTCAATGATGGAAGCGCTCTTCAGTGCCGCTAGTAAAGCATCCGGCACCTCTGGTTGGACAGAGGTTGCCAATGGAACAGGTGCACTCCCTCCAGCTGAGGGATGCTACCTGCACGATTCCGGAGCCATACCGGTCTCCTGAATTGTGTCCGGCCGGCGGCCGAATTCAAGATAGCCCCCGCCGTCAACGTCCATCGGAGCCTCCTATCCCATGTGTCCGGCCCCTGAAGTCTGATCTCCTGGCACCACCTTTACGATCTTTTCCCCCCATCCTTGGCCCATGTCCTTTGGGGATGAAACCTCGATGTCATTCACATGTTTGGGGGAAGGGGCCTTCGGGGGTGTCTCGCTCTCCATAGCATATGAACCCAACAAATCCTCCGATGAGGATTGTTCGGTGCGGGACCTCACCGGACTACAAAAAAGTATGGCTTAGATTAAAATATTATGCCATGATGAGCCTGGACACATAAACATGTTCAGATTTTATATACTCATGAGTTCACCAGGGGCTGGGCCATGGGATCCCACTCTAGGCTGCTATCGGCGGCAGGGGTTCGAGAGGAGTTTTTCCCCTCTTAGGTGACTCAGCCTCCAAGGATGTGGAGGCCGTCCTATTCTTTCTTCCCACCGCTGGGGATTCGTCTTCCTCCTCCTCCTCGTCCTCTTTGGAGGAAGAATGGGAATTGGAGTCTTCGGATTTTGTGCCTGAGGCACCGCAACGGCGGAGGCCGCCCCTGGTCTTTTTGGCCTCCTTCTCGGCCTTCTTCTTCGGCGCCGTGTAAGGCACCGGGACCAGCATCTTCGTCAGAAGTGGGCCGGCCGGTTCTTTTGGCAATGGGGCCGGACAGTAGATTCGCCCCGCCTTCTTCGTCCAGGCCTAGGAGGATTATGGAGAACTCATTAAGCATTTCCTCTGGGTTATGCGAATAAAACATATCATGACTTACCGAACTTGCAGGGCGGTCCTCGGCTAAGTCCGACCATGATTTCCCGGACTTGAAAAGCACCTTCCGTATGTCTTTGTGCGAGGAGCCAAAGAGCTCTTGCAGGGCTGGTGCTTGGCCGGGTCAAATTCACATAAATTGCAAGCCCGATGCTGACAAGGAAGCATCCGGCAAACTAACATCACCTGGACCACATTGACAAGTTTGATATTCTTGTCTTCCATATCCTTGACGCGCGTCTGGAGCGCCGACAGTTCGTCGGACGAAGACCAGTTCAGACCCTTCTTAGGCCTGGACATAAGCCGCAGGGGGGCTCCAGATCGGAATTTGGGAGCAGCGGCCCGTTCCGCGCCGCGCGGCTCAGTGATGTAAAACCACTGCTGCTGCCACTCTTTGACGGAATCATTGAAAGTACCCGTTGGCCATGTGACGTTGGGCATCTTGCTCACCATGGCGCCTCTGCACTCAGCGTGCTCGCCGCTCACCACCTTGGGCTTCACATTAAAGACCTTCAGCCATAAGCCGAAGTGTGGCGAGATACGGAGAAAGGCCTCGCCCATGACGATGAATGTTGAGATGTTGAGGAAGGAATTGGGGGATAGATCATGAAAATCGATCCCGTAATAATACATGATGTCGCAAACGAATGGGTGGAGGGGAAACCCCAGCCTGCGGACAAAATGAGGGAGGAATACAACCCTCTTGTGGGGTTCCAGAGTAGGGACGATCTGTCCCGCCGATGAAAGATGGTGGCTGATTTTCTTGGCCAGATACCCGGCCTCCCGGAGCTTTTTGATATCCTTCTCCCGGATGGTAGAGGCCATCCACTTACCTCCTGCTCCGGATCCGGACATTTTCGGAAGGCCTTTTTGGCGGAGAAGACGAACACTTGGGCGCTGGGCCTCGAGCGATGGGGAATGGATGAGCAGAGGAAGAAGAAGGCGTGGGTGAAAAAGGGGAGCCCTTTTCTCCTTATAAAGGCAGCACGGATCCTGCGCCTCCCCGCTTGCCCGGTAAACTTGCTTATTCCCCAAGCGCCGCGTTGATGGTGCGGTTGGGTTACCCACACCCGTATTGATGAGAATCCCATGATAAGGGGACACGATCTCCGCTTCGACAAGACATTCAGTAAAACTGCCTCGCGACATGTACGGTGGCTGGTTGAGAAAAATGGCTCGAATAATGACCGGGTCGTGGCGTGATGTCATGCTATGAAAAGTTGTTAGCAGATTAGATTTATGGAATATTGTACTCTCTATGGTGGTATGTGGAGTTTGTTTTGCAGAACCGGACATGATCCTTGTGTTCAAAATCTTCTATGGAGTATTCGGAGAAGGAACCCGCCTTGCAATGCCGAAGACAATCTGCGCGCCCGACTCATCGTCATTGAAGCCTGGTTTAGGGGCTACTGAGGGAGTCCTGGATTAGGGGGTCCTCGGACAGCTGGACTATATACTTTGGGCGGACTGTTGGACTATGAAGATACAAGATTGAAGACTCCCTCCCGTGTCCAGGTGGGACTCTCCTTTGCGTGGAAGGCAAGCTTGGCAATTCGGATATGTAGATCTCCTTCTCTATAACCGACTCTGTGTAACCCTAGCCCCCTCCAGTGTCTATATAAACTGGAGGGTTTAGTCCGTAGGACAAGAAGAATCATAATCATAGGCTAGCTTTTAGGGTTTAGCCTCTATGATCCCGTGGTAGATCAACTCTTGTAATACTCATATCATCAAGATCAATCAAGCAGGAAGTAGGGTATTACCTATATCGAGAGGGCCCGAACCTGGGTAAACATTGCGTCCCCCGCCTCCTGTTACCATTAGCCTTAGACGCATAGTTCGGGACCCCCTACCCGAGATGCGCCGGTTTTGACACCGACAGGCCCCCTCCACTTATTCCTGCACCCACACACTTCTTCTTCCTCCCAAAAAATCACCAACTAGCTCAAGCACGAGTTCTAGCTCATCTTGTTGCCATTTTCGATCTCCTTGCTCAAAGCTCCATTCACTAAACTGCTTTGGGGGATTGTTCTTTGGTATGTGACTCCTCCAATGGTCCAATTATTTTTTGTTCTAGTGCGTTATTCGTTGCAATTTTTTGCTGCCTAGGTGACGCTGTTCTTGAGCTTGCATGTCAAATTTATATGGTCCCAAGTAGTTATAATGCATGATATAGTCTCTAGGCACTTATGGGGGTAGTTGCTACCAATTTTGTTGAGTTTGGTTCACTTTTATTTTGAGTTGCTAAAAATTCCAAAAATTTTCAGGAAATGATGAAGAGATTTTTGAGGGGCTCTTCGAGCAAAAGCTCGAAGGATAAACAAAGTAAGGAGAATAAAAAGCCCAAATATAATCTCCCTCGCGTCACGGAGGTTTGGCCGTGTGAATGGCCTTGTGATGATTTCTTGAGAGCAGCCGGGATTCATGATGATTTTTATCATTTGGCTGATAATGCAGGCCTCACCGACTTCCTCCACGACCAGCTCGAACAGTATCTCCTACTCACCAATAGTTTCGTGCAAATTTTTTACTTTCATACTAAATAGTCCCCACTTTCAGTGGAGTTTCATTTATATGATGAGGTTAGGGAGATGTCACTACGTGACTTTTGTGGGGTTTGCAAGATACCCTTCAAGGGCAGCCTAGAGGAACCACATCGTAGAGATGTGGATGGATTTATTGATATGATTACTGTAGGGGAAATGAGGAAGGTTTGCGATGCAATAATTAATAGCATACACTTTCCTGTCATACGTTACTTTGCAATATTTGCTAGTAGATGTTTAATTGGTCACGGAAACTGTGGAAACCTTAGTTTCCCTGATATTGTTATTCTGTGCCATGCTTTGTATCATGATAACACTGTTAGTTTAGGCGCTATTATTGCTAAATGATTGAGTCTGAACTGTACAAAGGGCCCCATCTTTGGAGGAATCTATGCTTCACGACTTGCTAAACATTTTAGGATACCTATAAGGCATTATGAGAAATAGGAAAAGTTGATGCCCTATATTTTTCTAGATTATAAAAGTATGGTAGCACATGAATTTATTGTTAAAAATGATGAGATGATGCTTAAGTATAATTTGAGATTTAATGAAACTCACAGTGAGACTATTATCTTGCCTGCACCCTCTCTGTTTGACTTATCTTCAGGCACGTACCTCATCTTGCCGGAGGTCATTTACGCGTACCGGAGCCAGACACCAGCTCCAGAGCCTGAGCCGGAACCACCACTTGACCTTATCGACCGTCCTTTTATCAGTGGGATTCGGAGGAGATCGCCAACCAGTGGTACTCGGATGACACTCCTCAGTACACCGGAAAAAGTAGCTCTGATCCATGGGCATAGACCAACTTAGGCCAAAAGCCTAAGCTTGGGGGAGTACGTATTTCTCACTGACATTACATTCATGTTCGCACACTCATTCTAGTTGTTGGTGCTCATACTTTTTCATTGTACTATCCATGCTAGTTTATTTTATTTTTCTCGCTTTCTTCTTGTGTGTTTGAATAACCTTAAGGAAAAACCAAAAAATTAGTTAGTTTACTTTCCATGCTTGTAGTAGTAATATTAAAAGAAAACCCAAAAAGATTTCTCATTCTTCTTTTGCTTGTTGGGAGCTTTCCCGTGTAAATAGTTTTATTTCTTTTATTTTCTTTGGGGGTCGAGAGGAGAAGACCATGATAAAAATGTTGAGTGGATCTTATATGCATTATTGTTGATTTAACCAAGAACCCATATTACCTTGTCTTCTCCCTTGAATTGAATGCTTGCATATTCTAGCTTAGTCCAATGCACGTGCACTATTATTATTATCCACACCGTTTGGTCGTGCAAGTGGAAGGCAATAATGACGATATATGATGGACTGATTGAAATGAGAGAACTTGGTATGAACTCGACCTATCTTGTTTTTGTAAATATGATTGGTTCATCATTCCTGATTCATCCTATTATGAATAGACATGTTTGCAATGACAATTAGAGATTATAGTTGCTTATGCCATGATTAATTAGCTAGGAGTTTATAAGGTTTACCTTGCATGCCAACATGCTATTAAAATGGTTGTGATGTGGTATGATAGGGTGGTATCCTCCTTTGAATGATTCGAGTGGCTTGACTTGGCACATGTTCACACATGTAGTTGAAACAAAATTAACATAGCCTTCACGATATTTATGTTCATGGTGGATTATATCCTACTCATGCTTGCACTCAGTGTTGATTAATTTTAATGCATGTTCATGACTGTTGTCGCTCTCTAGTTGGTCGCTTCCCAGTCTCTTTCTAGCCTTCACTTGTACTAAGCGAGAATACTGCTTGTGCATCCACTTCCATAAACCCCAAAGTTATTCCATATGAGTCCAGCATACCTTCCTATATGCATTATCTACCTGCCGTTCCAAGTAAAGTTGTATGTGCCAAACTCTAAACCTTCAAATGAAATTCTGTTTTGTATGCTCGAACAACTCATGTATCAACTAGGGTTGTCTGTATCTTCCATGTTAGGCGGGTTATTCTCAAGAGGAGTGGACTCCGCTCCTCACTCATGAGAAAATGGCTGGTCACCGGGATGCCCAGTACCATGCTCAAATCAAATCAAAATAATTGCAAAAAAAACTCCCCGTAGATTGTTGTTAGTTGGAGGCACCCGTTGTTTCGGGCAAGCCATGGATTGATGATTGTCGGTGGAGGGGGAGTATAAACTTTACCATTCTGTTTGGGAACCGCCTATAATGTGTGTAGCATGGAAGATATCGAGATCTCTTGGTTGTTATGTTGACAATGAAAGTATACCGCTCAAAATATTATTTATATCTATTTCAAAATCAAGCTCTGGCACCTCTACAAATCCCTTCTTCCCTCTGCGAAGGGCCTATCTATTTACTTTTATGTTGAGTCGTCACCCTCTTATTAAAAAGCACCCGCTGGAAAGCACCGCTGTCATTTGCATGCATTACTATTAATTTATATTGGGTATGACTATGACTGGATCTCTTTTACCATGAATTACAATGTTTAGTCACTCCTTGATCTTCAGGGGTGCTCTGCATTTATGTTTTGCGGTCTCAGAAAGGGCTAGCGAGATACCATCTTGTTATATCATATTATGATTGTTTTGAGAAAGTGTTGTCATCCAAGATTTATTATTATTGCTCGCTAGTTGATTATGCCATTGATATGAGTAAACATGAGACCTAAGTGTTATTGTGAATATGGTTAGTTCATAATCTTTGCTGAAAACTTGAATGCTGGCTTTACATATTTGCAACAACAAGAGCAAATAGAGTTTGTAAAAGTTTTTCTTTATCACTTTCAGTTTGTTAACTGAATTGCTTGAGGACAAGCAAAGGTTTAAGCTTGGGGGAGTTGATATGTCTCCGTCGTATCTACTTCTCCAAACACTTTTGCCCTTGTTTTGGACTCTAACTTGCATGATTTGAATAGAAATAACCTGGTCTGACATTGTTTTTAGCAGAACTGTCTGGTGTTACTTTTGTGCAGAAATAGAAGTTCTCGGAATGACCTGAAAATCCACGGAGTGACCTTTTGGATTTAATAAAAAATATTGGCGAAAGAATCAACATCAGGGGGTCCACACCCTGTCCACGAGGGTGGGGGCGCCCCCCTGCCTTGTGGGCCCCCTAAATTCCACCGACGTCAACTCCAACTCCATATATTCACGTTCGGGGAGAAAAAAATCAGAGAGAAGGATTCATCATGTTTCACGATACGGAGCCACCGCCAAGCCCTAAACTCTCTCGGGAGGGCTGATCTAGAGTCTGTTTGGGGCTCCGGAGAGGGGAATCCGTCGCCCTCGTCATCATCAACCATCCTCCATCACCAATGCTCACCGTCGTGCGTGAGTAAGTCCATCGTAGGCTTGCTGGACGGTGATGGGTTGGATGAGATTTACCATGTAATCAAGTTAGTTTTGTTAGGATTTGATCCCTAGTATCCACTATGTTCTGAGATTGATGTTGCTATGACTTTGCTATGCTTAATGCTTCTCACTAGGGCCCGAGTGCCACGATTTCAGATCTGAACCTATTATGTTTTCATGAATATATGTGAGTTCTTGATCCTATCTTGCAAGTCCATAGTCACCTATTATGTGTTATGATCCGTTAATCCCGAAGTGACAATAATCGGGATACTTACCAGTGATGACTATCGGTTCAATATCCGGCGTATCTCGTAGTAGGGGTCGTAAGCTAGGCGTCTTGGAGCGATGGTAACATGGACACGGGGTTTTACCCATCTTCGGGCTCTCTCGAAGAGATAATACCCTATGTGCTGCTTTTGATTGTATTCATATGGGTGTAATACAAAGTACATGTATCTACCAAGAGATTGTAGTAATGAATATGAGATTGTCTATTGACTAGCCTGGCCTCGGTTTATATATGCACCATAGGCCTAGGGTTTAGAGGAGTCCTTGTATTGGGCGCCAAGTCTTGTGGAATCCTCCTTGTATGCGGCATGGGCTGTCCGAACTGGCCCAATAGTGAACCGCCATGGGGGTCCTCGGCCCAATCCAGCTGGTCGGGAGACGACGTGGTGAGTACCCCCTAGTCCAGGACACCGTCAGTAGCCCCCTAAACCAGTCTTCAAGTTGGGGACGCTCCTCGATTTTTCCAAACTATTCTTCACCTTCGGTCGTCGGTCTTGAAAACTGGTTCAACAAATCTTCTCATCTTCGATCTTGAGGATCGCCGTGTTGACTCCGAAGAGTTTACACGTCGGGTATCCGAGGAGACCCTTTAAGTTTCCGGCCTTTATCAATGCCTTGTTATTTTTATGCCACACCTCGGGTTTGAAGTTGTTCCCGGGCGGCAGCGTCCTCTTGCATCCGAGCTCGAATGCTGGATTGCATTCGAGGTATCTTTAGCAGCCGAGCACCAATGCCGGACTGCTTACAAGCTCCAACGCAGGAATGTATCCAAGCTCCAACACCGGACTATGTCCAAGCTCCAACGCCAGACTGTATCCGAGCTCCAACGCTAGACTATGTCCAAGATCCAATGCCAGACTGTATCCGAGCTCCAATGTCGGACTATATTCGAGGTGTCATAGATCACCCTGGTTCAAAAATGTTGAAGGAGTTTAGCCGAGCTTAATTCCGGAAATGCCCTTTATGGAGCCAGCCACTTGCATCCGAGCTATATTCCGAAATGCTCTCGAGGTGGTTTAGCACCTCGGTCATGGGCTGATTGTTTGCAGATTTTATTTTCGATTGATGCAATCTATTTACCGATGAGATATATAGCCAGTAGCCCTCAATTAATGTGTGTGTCGGTCTAAAAACCCGAGATGCACCTGAAGGATGACATAAGACCGCTGATCCCAGTAGCCCCCGAGACTCAGGTTGATTTGCAAAATCAGCCTGAGGATCAACTCCTAGCTCGGTAGAATACTTCGGGACACAAAAAGCGGTATGCAAAGTCCTCGGGACTCAGGTTGGGTGCGCCCGACCAACCTTAGGATCATAATCTCCTCGAAAACTATATTGCACTTTAAATTTTCTGTATTGGATTGTCAATGCAGTAGCCCTCGAGACACTGGTCAGGTGGCAATACCGAATCAGGGGATCGATGTACCCCTTTAATATTAGTAAATGATAAGCCCGAAGCCCAGTAGCCCCCGAGCCTTAATGCGGGCACGGGAGGCCGAATTAAGGATCGATGTCCATAGTAAAATCACAAATTATGTGTAATGATTCTATGTATCCAAGTAGTTTACATCATTAATGCTCGGATCCACATTGTACAAAACTTTGTTAACCGACCATTGGCTTCAACCTCTTCGGCCAGTAGCCAAGGAGTGTTTTCCTACTTTATAAAGCCGTTATAAGGGCAAAGATTTATGAAAAACAACGCAATCCGGCCATATGGTTCTATAAATAAAGGTACACGGAGGGATATGTTATATTACGTTTGAACGTAAGAAACATCTTCCAATGAAAATAGTCCCGCTATCAGTTCCTTTCTTTGGGTCGTCATGCTTATCATGATCATGAAACCTCACCTCCAATCAATGTGGGAGGAAAATATTGAGGATTTAGTTCGGGGAAAGTTCCCGAACTCTATGGTATTAATGAATCAAAATTTTCACTTCCGCCGTTGCCAACCAATGTGATCCTTTAAGATTTCTAGCTTTCGGCTTCAACCAGTCTGAGGTACTAACTCGGATGACCCGGTAGTAACAATCATAGAGGTGCTCCCTTTACCGCCTAGCCGAACAATCGGGAACGTAGGGGTAAGCACAGGAGCCAGGCAACCCAACTTGGCCAAAATCTTAAGTCAAATTGATGCATATTTATGGCTTTATAACAATGATTGCGGAAGGAGGCCCTTGTATATTAAATACAAACGCCAATGATATATATTTGTTTTAACTCCATTGCAACCATTTATCAATTGAAAGTGGCCCATCATCGGCTTCTACCCCTTTGTAGATAATACGCAGGGTGTTTCTGCAATAACCAGACAACCCTTAGCCGACGTCTCGGTGCCCGGAGGCGGTTGTGGCGGTTGTGTTAGCAGAAACGAGGCAATTAGATATGGGCTTTATAATTTTCACTTAGTCATAGGAGCTTAAAGTTGGGAGGCCAGTTACTAGCCCCCTGTTAGTGTTCAGCGACAGTCGAGGTCAAGCCGTAAACACTTCGGCCAATGTTATGAGTGGCCCGTCATTTAACAAAGTCATCGGATCGCTGACCAGTTTACGCTTATTGTGACAGTCAGTTTTCGGCCTTCTCCACTGAGGTGCTTAACCATGCAAGCTGGAAGCACAATCACAGTGGTTCTCCCTTTGCACACCTATCCGAACAAAGTGGAACATAGGAGGCAAGCACAGGAGCCGGGTGACCCAACTATTGACCGAAGACACAATTCGAAACCATGCATATATAGCAATGTCCGAGAATGTTTTTGCTGAATCTTGAAAGGTGTCCGGCGTTGCACTGCGAGACTAATGCTGGAAAACACAAATAGTTTATAAGTGCCGTAGGCTTGGAAAACCAAGAAAGGTCAGTAAAGACTTGACGTTCGAACAAGATCAAGTGTTTAGTGCCAATCCGAAAATTGGTCTTAAAAAATTTGTGCTTCTGTCGTGCATTGATATGACACATCCAATCTCAAGACCTCAAGCGGGTCAGCCCATGGCTGCAACCTCCTATCCTGAAGGCGGAGTACTGCTCGTTAGGCCAGTTTAGCGAACTAAACTCGAACGGTTTTGAGAGAGAAACTAGGCTCCCCGGCTATTGACCACACACTCGCATCGAAAAAAGGAGTGATAGAAAAAGATTTTTCAACGACCTAGAAGAAAACACTTATTATAAAATGGCTCATACTAATTTAAGAGCCCCCGAGTGACTTGGGCAAAAGAATTTTATGTATAATGATTGTATGTACCGAAGTACTTATATCGTATCTGTGTTCACCCGAACTTTGAACGCGTCTTAACCGACCGTCGACTTCTCCCTCTTTGGTCAAGGGCCGAAAAGTGTTATGTACTCCACCTGTCGAGAACATCGACGGTGTTTCCGATAAGCAGGCAATCAGGCCATAAGGCTGTAATAGACAAATCTCGCTTAGGGAACTTATGCTATATTACTGACGAAGTGTAAGAAGCATCTTCGAAGGAAATAGTACCTCCACCGATACCTTTCTTCGGTTCCTTATTGTCACTATGAGACTTGTGCAATAGATTTTTTGTACTCATGAGTTCCATTGTGTGCCGACCATGATTCAAAACAATAAGAGCGCTAGCTTTCGGCTTCACCCAGTCTGAGCTCCGAGCTCGGATGACCTGATCGTGACAATAGCAAAGGTGCTCCCTTTACTCCCTAGCCGAACAATCAGGAATGTAGGGGTAAACACAGGAGCAAGGCAACCCAGCTTGCAGAACACTTAAGTCAATATGGTGCATATTGTGGCGTAATACACGAACAAGGAACGAAGCCGTACAAGTATAATCATATGCAAGAGGAAAGGCTTCATAAAGGAAGCCCCCAAGTAAACGGGGTATTTGAATTTGTGTGTCACAAACAAAGTTTTGACAAGGAAGTTTTTCACATACAACTTTTTACCAAAAAGGTATAATGCTTGGTCGAACCGAACAAAATTTAAAACTGAAATTTTTTGAGCATGAAAGCGACTTAGCTGGTTAATGTGCTCGGTGTCGATGCGTGGCCCGAGCTTACGGCGGGACAAGGTCCCAACCCCAAGCCGGTCCCGAGGTGGCGGAGCGATGAGCTCGGCATTTTGAAGTGGTGACATAGCACGTCCAATGTGGCATGGTGGAACCCCCCAGTCTGTTGGAGGCAACAGAGCAGGCCGGTAGTATGACGCCGAAGTCCCTGGTGTGGGTTAATGAAGTGATAACGAATCCCCAGGTCCAGCCGAGGTGACATGGTACGTCGGTACGCCGAGGTGACAGCGCTGCCCAACCCGGATCATTTATCTGTGCACAGAAAATAGTGCAAGACAAAGATAATAGTAGTAATAATAAATAAAATTAAAAAAATTGTAGCATAATAAATAATTTATGAAAAATGAGTAATAAGAGATATATGGCCCGAGTGTCGAACACTCGATGGGGTAGAGCTCTCTCAGCGATGCCGAAGTCCATGAGGCAACCAAATATGTTGGTATGGGACGACGACATCGGCTTGTCAAAGTGACCGCGTGACACAGTCGAAGTCGATGACCTGGAGTCGAAGCCAATGTCTGTGCGGGGCGCTGGCGTGACGAGGTGACAAAATCCGGATTCGCAAGCCTGGTCGCCGGAGTTACAGACGCAATGCGCGTGGGGCAGCGACGGCATATCGGATCACCCTGAAACGGCGGCCGCAGTGATTGCAAAATCTACAGGATCGAGAGTCCCTGACCAACAGAATATACCTTTTGAAATATTATTAATATGCACATCGTGAATACCTTAGAACGACTGCACCTGATGATTTATCCGACGACTCCATACTAATGGTAGACGAGATGATTATGGACGAGGGACGTCTTGGCTAGAGTGCCTTGAGACTACATAGGGCCGACCGATCTTAATGCGGATGCTGGTTTGGCGAAGGTTCCGACGCGTAGGTCGGCTCGCTGGATCGACGCAAACGGAAAACATCTGTATAAGCGTCAACAAAATATTCCTTCAAAACTAATACGATATAGCCAACAGGAAATATTCCGCGTGTAGCTAAGAAAGATTAAGCATGTTTGAGCGTGTAACAGTTTAGAGCTATAGCAAGGTCAAGGCAAATAAAAGAGATTGATCCAAATTGAACTAGCACCAGATCGTCTTGATCTTTCTGAGAAGTAGTACTAATCGAGCTAGTACTAGTATTTACCAACTCGTGGAGTGGTGTTTGTAGCCTAGATCTCGAAGGCCGTGCTTGGAAAAGAAGTACTTAGATGTAATAACATGGTACTGTTGGCTTTGCACTTTTCGGAGAAAAGTAGCAGATGACCCGTGGCCGACCTAGGAGCTGAATTAAAAAAGAAGGAAAGGAATCTTCCTGATGTTGCTCCACCGAGCTGAAGTCTGGTCGGCGGCCGAATTCATCTCGCCCCTGGTGTACTGCTCCAGATAAGAAATACTATGCGTACGTGCTTGCCCCCGGGATCATCTCCTTATGTGACTTTATGTCCGGATGAGGCCGCCGCATCGACGCATCAAATTTTAAAGCGGCCGCTAAAAGGTCTACAAAAAAATCATGCAAACCAGCAGAACAATATCCGGTGCGTATTTGATATATACTGTGCCGGTAACTGGAAAAATAAAACCTCATATGCTTGTTCGGGTAGCGAGGCGTGGAGGCCCCAAGAGAACAAAACCTTCACATGAACTCCCAGTGGATTAGTACTATAGTAGTCAAAAGCATTTTGGTACTCCACGTCCTTGCACTGCTCCATCTCTTCCAAGGATGATTTGACCTTCGTGAGGCAGTAGCTATGGAGGAAAAAACCTGCAAACCAGCAATCCGACCAACAACACTGTTGCTACTTAATAAACAAAAGGAAAAGAAGAGAGAGAATCATCCCTGCGCCTGTGCCGCCTAAGGAGGGCAGATCCTGGCTTCCCGTGGCCGCTAGGGAACCGGGATCACGTGAGGCCGGCGCTAAGCCGATTTGTCTTCTATCGCGCCGATCTCTTGATACTTGAAGGCTACACCGTGCACAGTTCCCCTGATCCGATTTGATCTCAAAATCAATCTCGGACGAGCCTGTGAAATATAATTGCAATCCGCCAACAATAGTTCTCGAAGAAATCAATTCATGCGAAATGAATCTGATTGAAAAAATAGCACTTGATTATCCCATCGCTCCGCGACGAATGCTGAGCAGGCTCTCAATGAAAGCACCAATGTCAGTTCAATATCCGGCGTATATCGTAGTAGGGGTCCTAAGCTAGGCGTCTTGGAGCGATGGTAACATGGACACGGGGTTTTACCCAGCTCCGGGCTCTCTCGAAGAGATAATACCCTACGTGCTGCTTTTGATTGTATTCATATGGGTGTAATACAGAGTACATGTATCTACCACGAGATTGTAGTAATGAATATGCGATTTTCTATTGACTAGCCTGGCCTCGGTTTATATATGCACCGTAGGCCTAGGGTTTAGAGGAGTCCTTGTCTTGGGCTCCAAGTCTTGTGGAATCCTCCTTGTATGCGGCATGGGCTATCCGAACTAGCCCAAGAGTGAACCTCCATGGGGGTCCTGAGCCCAATCCAGCTGGTCGGGAGACAACATGGTGAGTACCCCCTAGTCCAGGACACCGTCAATGACCATAGTTTGACGAGTTCATGTATTCACTATGTGTTAATGCTTTGGTCGGGTACTCTATTAAAAGGAGGCCTTAATATCCCTTAGTTTCCAATAGGACCCCGCTGCCACGGGAGGGTAGGACAAAACATGCCATGCAAGTTCTTTTCCATAAGCACGAATGACTATATTCAGAATACATGCCTACATTACATTGATGAACTGGAGCTAGTTCTGTGTCACCCTATGTTACAACTATTACATGAGGAATTGCATCCTACATAATTATCCATCACTGATCCAATGCCTACGAGCTTTTCACATATTGCTCTTTGCTTAGTTACTTTACCGTTTCCACTATTACAATTACTACAAAACTGCTACTGTTACTTTTGCTGCCGTTACCGTTACTTCCATACTACTTTGCTACTAAATACTTTGTTGCAGATATTAAGTTATCCATGTGTGGTTGAATTGGCAACTCAACTGCTAATACTTGACAATATTCTTTGGCTCCCCTTGTGTTGAATCAATAAATTTGGGTTGAATACTCTACTCTCGAAAGCTGTTGCGATCGCCTATACTTGTGGGTTATTAGATAGCTTTTATCCCATCATATTTGGTAGACCCTTCTTGAATACTGTTAATGCTAAGATAGATTGCGAAAAGGATGTTATTACTATTGGTTTGGGGGATATGTCTCATGAGTTTAATTTTGCTAAATTTCGTAGACAACCCCATGATAAAGAATTGCCTAGTAAGGATGAAATTATTGGTCTCGCTTCTATTGTCGTGCCTCCTAATGATCCTTTAAAACAATATTTGCTAGACCATGAAAATGATTTGTTTATGAATGAAAGAAGGGAGATAGATGAAGTATTGTTTAAACAGGGACCTATTTTGAAACACAACTTGCCTGTTGAAATCCTAGGGGATCCTCCACCACCCAAGGGTGATCCCGTGTTTGAGCTTAAACCATTATCCGATACTCTTAAATATGATTATGTTGATGAAAAGAAGATATATCCTGTTATTATTAGTGCTAACCTTTCAGAGCAGGAAGAGGAGAAATTATTGAAAACTCTGAAGAAGCATCGTGCTGCTATTAGAAATACTCTTGATGATCTTAAGGGCATTAGTCCCACTCTACGCCAACACAAAATAAAATTGGAGAAAGACGCCAAACCAGTTATTGATCACCAAGAAAGGAAATACTAAAGCTCCTTGAGGTAGGTATAATTTATCCCGTTGCTGATAGTCAGTGGGTAAGTCCTGTCCATTGTGTCCCTAGGAAGGGAGGTATTACTGTCGTTCTTAATGATAAAGATGAATCGATCCTGCAAAGCATTGTTACAGGTTATAGGATGGTAATTGATCTCCGCAAATTAAATAAAGCTACTAAAAAGGATCATTACCCTTTGCCTTTTATTGATCAAATGCTAGAAAGATTATCCAAACATACACATTTTTGCTTTCTAGATGGTTACTCTGGTTTCTCTCAAATACCCGTGTCAGCAGAGGATCAAGAAAATACCAATTTTACTTGCCCTTTCGGTACTTTTGCTTATAGACGTATGCATTTTGGTTTCTGTAATGCACCTGCTACATTTCAAAGATGCACGATGGCTATATTCTCTGACTTTTGTGAAAAGATTGTTGAGGTTTTCATGGATGATTTGTCCATTTATGGATCTTCTTTTGATGATTGCTTGAGCAACCTTGATCGAGTTTTGCAGAGATGCGAAGATACTATTCTTGTCTTGAATTGGGAGAAGTGCCACTTTATGGTTAATGAAGGTATTGTCTTGGGGCATAAAATTTCTGAAAGAGGTATTGAAGTTGATAAAGCTAAAGTTGATGCTATTGAAAAGATGTCGTGTCCCAAGGACATTAAAGGTATAAGAAGTTTCCTTAGTCATGCCGGTTTTTATAGGAGGTTCATTAAGGTCTTCTCTAAAATTTCTAGGCCTCTGACTAATCTATTACAAAAAAGATATTCCTTTTGTCTTCGATGATTGTGTAGAAGCATTTGAAATACTTAAGAAAGCTTTGATTTCTGCACCTATTGTTCAGCCACCTGATTGGAATTTATCCTTTGAAATTATGTGTGATGCTAGTGATTATGATGTAGGTGTTGTTTTAGGACAAAGAGTTTATAAGAAACTAAATGTTATTCAATATGCTTGTAAAACTCTAGACAGTGCCTAGAGAAACTATGCTACCACTGAAAAAGAATTTTTAGCAGTTGTATTTGCTTGTAATAAGTTCAGACCTTATATTGTTGATTCTAAAGTAACTGTTCACACTGATCATGCTGCTATTAAATATCTTATGGAAAAGAAAGATGCTCAACCTAGACTTATTAGATGGGTTCTCCTACTACAAGAATTTGATTTGCATATTATTGATAGAAAGGGAGCTGAGAACCCCGTTGCAGACAACTTGTCTAGGTTAGAGAATGTTCTTGATGACACACTACCTATTGATGATAGCTTTCCTAATGAACAATTAGCTGTCATAAATGTTTCTCGTACTGCTCCATGGTATGCTGATTATGCTAATTACATCTTTGCTAAATTTATACCACCTAGTTTCACATATCAGCAAAAGAAAAAGTTTTTCTTTGATTTAAGACATTACTTCTGGGATGACCCACACCTTTATAAAGAAGGAGTAGATGGTGTTATCAGACGTTTTGTCCCTGAGCATCAACAGGACCAGATCCTACGCAAGTGTCACTCTGATGCTTATGGAGGACACCACGCTGGAGATAGAACTGCGCATAAGGTATTGCAATCCGGTTTTTATTGGCCTACTCTCTTCAAGGATGCCCGTAAGTTTGTCTTGTCTTGCGATGAATGTCAAAAAATTGGTAATATTAGTAGAAGTCAAGAAATGCCTATGAATTTCTCACTTGTTATTGAACCATTTGATGTTTGGGGCTTTGATTATATGGGACAGTTTCCTTCCTCTAATGGTTATACACATATTTTAGTTGCTGCTGATTACATTACTAAGTGGGTAGAAGCTATTCCAACTAGTAGTGCCGATCATAACACCTCTATTAAGATGCTTAAAGAAGTTATTTTTCCGAGGTTTGGAGTCCCTAGATACCTAATGACTGATGGTGGTTCACATTTTTTTCATGGTGATTTTCGTAAAATGTTTGACAAGTATGATGTTAATCATAGAATTGCATCTCCATATCACCCACAGTCTAGTGGCCAAGTAGAACTGAGTAATAGAGAGCTTAAACTAATTTTGCAAAAGACTGTTAATAGATTTAGAAAGAATTGGTCCAAGAAACTTGATGATGCATTATGGGCTTATAGAACTGCATATAAAAATCCTATGGGTATGTCTCCATATAAAATGGTTTATGGAAAAGCATGTCACTTACCTCTCGAACAGGAACATAAGGCATATTGGGCCATTAAAGAGCTCAATTATGATTTCAGACTTGCCGATGAGAAGAGGTTATTTGACATTAGCTCACTTGATGAATGGAGAACCCAAGCCTATGAGAATGACAAACTATTTAAAGAGGAAGTTAAAAGATGGCGTGACAAACACTACAAAAAAATACACTTCCGTGATGATACGTGTTTGTCACGGTAGGTCGCATTTTTTGTCATGCATGTACATCCATGACGATTTTATGACAGAATCAAGATAGTCATACCTGTGCTGTCGTAGAAGTGTTCCATGACATTACCATAATTATCATCACGGAAGTGTCCACTTCCATGACGATAAATCGCGCGTCACAGAAGTGCTTTCGTCAAGGGTGACCGACACGTGGCATCCACCATAACGGAACGCCGTTAAGCTATCGGGTCGGATTTTGGATCCGTTAACCCTTTAACAGCCCTGACCAATGGGAAATTTCCACGTGTAAAATTCTGATTGGCCGAAGGGAACACCTGTCAGCTCGTTAGTGGGCCAGATGTCGCCCGTCCACTAGAGGAGACATGCCTATGATACGTCGACACGTGGCTGGGCCCAATAGAGGCCCATATAGGTTAAAAAGGCCGGCCCAGTCAAAGTCCCATAGTACTTAATTAGGTACTAGTGGGCCAGCCCAGTAACGGCCTGCTTAATGGAGGCCCATTTACGGCCCAAAGCCAGATCTGGCCCGCTAATTTTTCGCCCAATATTTGGGCCCATTTATGGCCCGAAGCCAGATATGGCCCGTTAATTGTTCGCCCAATATTTGGGCCCATTTGCGCCCCGAAGCCAGATGAGGCCTGTTAATTGTTCGCTGAATATTTGGGCCCAACTACAACCCAGTGACTTTCGGCATGTTAGAGGCCTGCTGTAGACATGGGCCCATTTCAACCCGGTGTGACTTTCGTCATGGGAATGGCCCGTGCTGCCCATGGGCCATATATGGTCCGACGGGACATCGGGCCCACTAACGGCACGTGCTAAAGGTGGCAACAGTTAAGCCCAACATGACTTTGGGCCTATTAAAGGCCTGTCGCGTAATTCGGCCCGTTGATGCCTGTACTAAGCTTTCGGCCTCTTAAAGGCCCATGATATCAGTGGGCCAACTAAGGCCCGAGATATGTTTCAGCCTGGTAATGGCCCGTGAGCTAACTGGGCCCAAAAAGGCCCGGACTACATTTCGGCCTACTGAAGGCCCGTCGACGACTAGTGAAAATTGAGGCCCAACATGCATTTTGGCCTGCTAAAGGCCCATGGTTTCATCTCAGCCGTAACAGGACAGTACAATATTCAGCCTGTTAATGGCCCAACGCTACCTGGGCCAAACTAAGCGCTGGGTCGACAAAAGGCCCAACTAAAATATAGGCCGGTGTAAGTTTGGGCCTCGCACAATGTGTGAAGGCCCCAATCATTCGGGCCCAAGAAAGATGCAGGCCGGCCCAATTGTGGCCCGCTAAAAGCCTGGCCCGTTAGAGTCGAATGTTTCGGCCCGGTCGACTACATCTGATTTTTTTCAGAACTAGTAGGAATTAAGAACAAGCCTACTCTATACAATAAAGAAATTACGACATAGTAACTAAGAATAAATCTACACTATACAATAAAGGATTTAAGGTATATTACATCCACTGGGCATCAAAGTTTGCCACCAGTGATCATAAACCGCAACGAAGAAGCAGATTACAAAAACTGGCACCATTGCAGCATAACAAAATAATAGTGAACCGAGACCACTTCCAAGATAGTTCAAGAAAGGTTAGCCTTGCGGGGGAACTGCTGTGCAAGCTTCTGAGCAAGGCTGAGACTGGCCTAGCATGTCAGTCATAGCATCCAGGTGTAGCTGTTTAGCAATGAGGTTCTCATTGGTGTTCTCCGCAATCTTTCTTAGAGATAGGACTTCAAGTCGAAGTTGAGTTGCAGAATGCCTTTCTGCTAGAAGTTGGGACTGAAGAAGTCGAATTGATTCAGACAACGAATTCTGTGAGCTTGTCAGACTGTTAGTCTCAAGTAACTTGAACACTCCATCAAGACAAGACTTTGGGGTTGTCTCGCTATCTTCAAGATGTTTTGCCTTCTTTGCTGCAATAATGTTGGGCTTGTCTCACAGCCTTCAGTAGACTTGTGCATGCCATCACGCATATCACCCTAAAACAAAGCAGACAGATGACAGGTTATAAACAAAGATGATAACTGTGCTGTCAATTCTATCCAATTTCAAATTAGAAAATAAAGAGTAAGTTCAAAATATCAATAGCATAATTTGGCATTGTTCATAATGCGGGGAGCTTCACCACACTACTAGATTACCATGTCAACATAACAAGCTTAGATGAAGGGCAAAGAAAATCATTGTATCTATTTTGGATAATGTGCATGGCATGTTGTTCATATCATCAGCCACATCAGTAAGATAAAACAGGAGATGACAAGGTGCAAATGTGGGCTGCTTCACCACACACTGGATTATAGATCCACAAAAACAAGCATAAATATAGGGAGTATTAAGTAATGTGCATGGTATGAATAAGGAATTTGGTTTTATAAGTAAAACTTAGAACTTACAGTTCTTGCGAACATGCATTTTGGTAGAAACAGCAAACTAAATAGCAGTAAACGATAGGGAGTATGAGCAAACTAAACAGCAGTTGAGGATAAAGGCTTTAGAAGGACTGACTTATATTAACAGTTAACACCGGCTTTATAATGCCCTTCTCCATGTCAAGGGAAGGATAACTCAAGAATTTCAGCACAAAATCTTCTTCATAAGCATTGCCTGTACTCTATATTTTGTAGAGAGTAATTATAGATATGATAATACTGGAAGGGATAGAGGATAATGAAGATAAGATGCAGATTGATGCTACATAATCAACCACCAATCCCTGGAAGTACAAGCGTTACAGGACAAAATGTACTGATAAGAGCAATGGGCTACACTTCTGCACTGGCATTGTCTATGTATTCTACTTGTTGGTAAGATTAAATATAGATCTGATCTTTTTTAGTAAATGGTGGGCGAGGGAGATAAGATTCAGAATGCTACAAAATGAACCAATCCCTCTTCCCATAATACAAGAGTGTTTTGAACACTTGTGTACTGTACAAAACATTATTATATTATGGGACGGAGGGAGTAGCTGTTAATGTAAGTACAGTGATAGACCACGTTCAGTCCTTACAAGAGGATTGCAGAGCTAAACCTCTTCAAAAGCATTGGCTTGATTCTAAATTTATGTAAGAGTCCATACAGATGTTATAATGTCCACCAAATGTACGATTACGAGGCTAACATGTGCAGTGATGCTACATAATCAAACAGCTATGAAAGTAAGTATGGTCATACAGGGCAAGAGGTACTCACAAGAGCAATGCAATGTGCAGTATAGTTGCGAGATTTTGTGGTCCCTTGAGAACGAATGTTCTTCTGCTAACAGTTTTCGTACAAGTGAGACATTAAGGAAAATGCAGAAATGTAGTTCAAATTGTGATGTGATGTCATAGACAGTACCTTACGCTACAGCCGAGACCAATGTGTAACAAGATTATTCCAGTCACCATCGGATAAATGTAACACCGGAGACTTTACAGAAATTTTGTTCAGAGGCTTGCCATCGAAGTGCCCTTGCCTCAGGTAGGAACGATACTTCATCAACGAGTGCTTGAAAAGCGCAACCAACCCTTGCTCGTCATCACAATCCAGTTTGCTCCTCGCCTATTTAAAAGAATGGAATCTTGTGTCTTCTGTCAGCAGAAACATATGCAGTAATGACCATGAATAACATTAGTACATTACTTATGCGTCAGTTGTGGAGGAAGACTGGAAATTGTTTTTTGTCTATGGTATAATCTTTCCATGAAGGAAAGATGCGCACAAAGTTCCTGACAACAACATAACCTTCGTCTTCTAAACTGGGAAGAAATGGAATAGGGGTCCTATTTGCTGCAATTGGGGCTCTCTCTGGTTCGAAAAGGGATTTGGCAACTGGATTTGGTGTACTCTTTGTTGGAATGGGGTTTTTGCATCGTACAGCTGGTGCTATGTCAACTGGCATCATCACACTGTTTGCTGCAGTTGGGGTCTGCTGAGTTGGGGCATCAGAAATGACCAGTGTAGTAGGGCTAGAGTCTGCTAGAGTTGGGTTGTTTTGTGGGTCAGGCGATATTGCAACTACACCTAATGGGCTATTTGATTTATCAGGTGCCACTACCTTTTCCAAATACTTTGCTTGTGCTCCTCCACGATCAGCAATCGCCCTCTTCCTTTTGAACGTCTGATACACAAGAACATCATTTCAATGGATAAATATGGTATGATGACAGATGGAATATGTACTGAAAATGGATAGGCAGGGCGTATTCACATACATGATGTGTAAACTAAGCTAATGGCAGTTCAACAAAGTAGAAGCAATGCAAAGCATCAGTTGCAAGATATGTGCGAGCAATGTAGCCTTGGACAGTTAGAGCAAGTACCTTGATGGGTGAATAAGATAGGGCATCTTCCTCTGACTCCTCCACTAGGGAGCTACATTGACTTAGGTCTCCCTCTAGCTTAGAATCACTGTTAGGATCATATTCTGAGCATGAAGCTGTAGGTGGAGAGCGTTTGCATTGCATTGCATTGCATCCAGACTTGATTTCAGTCCCTTAATGCCAAGTTTGACAGCCATGGCATTGTTCTGCTGTATTCTTTTCATGCACGCAAGCTCATAATCATTATGATGCTGTTCAGAATCTGGTATTCATGAAAACATAAAAAGTAGTCAGATTATCTATGGAATGCATGCGGATTCAACTCGAAGAGTGTCTCCCTATAAACCCCTGCATATGCAAAGTTCACCTCCCCAACCGTGCTGACCAGACCACACACAGAAATACAAACCCCTTATGTCTCTATAACAGGCAGGCACACATTTCAAAACTGAAGTAGAAACATTAGAATCATATGAAATTCGTATTTGAACAAATAAACTAAGCAATTATGAGTGGCATAATGTTTAGCTTCAAGGGTGGAGTGTTGGTAGTGCGACACAAAGCAAGTAGGCAGATTGTATTCCATGTAAAAGATCGAAACCTATGTAAAAGCTGGAAATGACACTTTCTTTCTACACAATGCAGTGTTCGTTGCCCACACATGATGGAAGAGATCACATAGAGAAATACTATTCACTCATGTCTACGGTTCCAGTATTTAGAAACAGGGTGGTTCACCCTAAAAGAATATTGACTACAAATATGACAAGGCAAGCATAGATGTAGTGAATCAATCATTTACTTGTGATCTTACTAGGACAAGTATGCAGAATTGTAGCTGCAGTAAGGGACCGTCCAAAATCTGAATGAAGAAGTTTGTCTAGCACTTATTGTTTGCAACTAATCGACGTGAATAATTGGATATTATATCGAATGAGTAAGAAAGACAAGTAAAATTGTCAACAAACCTGGCTTGCAGTAGTAATCTGGGTCAATGTCACTACGACCAACAATCCAAAATGACTAGTGCCTGTTCCGAGGGACGGAATTTTGAAAACCCTGTGAACTTTAGAGGTACTAAAGATTATCAAAATACATATGAACCATTAAGTGTAGGTAGCACTGAGCACACAACAAAACCCTAATGACAGTCCTGCCTATTGAGGAATGAATCAATGAGAAAATGGGTGATGAGGAGTGGCTGCTGAGTGTTGAGGATGTATCTCAGGATAAATCGGGTTGCCTTGGTGGGTGCTGCACGCCTGAGCCCTGAACGGACTGGGAAGGTAGGCACGGCGGCGCGCCCGGGCAGCGGTGACGCTGTTGGGCGAGCGGCTCCTGGCCTCCTATTAGTCCGGCGTCTCCTCCTAGAGTCGTGCCGTCTGGAGGCAAGTCGCCGGCAAGGCAGGCGGCTGGGGGCGAGTAGAGATCGGAAGCGCGCAACAGAACAGAGGGGAATCGGGGCCTGGGACGACCCAAAATCCTAGGATGGGCCGGCCTACCGTGGGCACCCCGTAGAGATACACACCCCAGCAGGGGAACATGCAGTTTCGAAACTAATTTAGGAACATTTAGCTGACCAATTAAACAACTCTGTTTTAATAATATCATATTCGTATTTGAACAACTAAGCTTGTTTAGCTTGATGGGTGGAGCAGTGTTATTATGACATGAAGCACGTATTCTGATCGTATAGTGATCATAAAAGGGGGAAACTCTAAGCATATTTTTTTTTAGCAAAAGAGGGTTTCCCTTCCAATTTCTATTAAAGAAACCACCACGGAACCAACATGATCAATTAAACCCTAAGCATGATCAATTAAACCGTATTATGGTTGTGCCATGGCAGATTTGAAGCTACAAACCAGAGAAATGATATTTAGCATCCATTGTTTGCTTCGAACTAAGAACTAAATTCTAAGAGCTGAAAAGAAAGTATAATAACCAAGTTAAGATCTATTTTTTGGTTGAGATCAAAAAGTTGAGGAGATATGATGTACCACCTCTCTTGCGGCGCCGTGTAGGCATCGGGGGTGCGATGGCTGTCGGTGGCGTTGAAGCAGATCTGCTACGGTAGACGGGTGCATCGGGGGATAAGTCCCATTGCGGTGGAAGAGAAGGTCGTGTGAGCGGCCCCGGCAAAGAGGACGACGGCGCCGATGAAGCGAGAGGATGCGATGCAAGGCTGTTGGTCCGTCGCCGTGGATGAGAAACCTCCATCTCTAGCAGTGGACGATGCTGTCTTGGTAGGCGCTCCGGCATGGTGGAGGATAGTGGCGATGGATGTGGTGGAGGACGGCGGCGATGGATGGGGTGGCGGACGGAGGCTGGTGTGGGGATGGGGTGTTCTAGCGCGGACGGTGTATGAATGGGAAAATGGAGGGAGAGGTATGGGGAACCATGTTTTTGGGACGCGCCTATCTGAAATATGGGAAAGTTATTAACTTAGCCCCCATTTAAAATCTGGACATCTCGTCGGTTGGGGATAGAACGGGAATCTCGCATCTCGCCAATATTTGCCCAGAGCGATTTCGGGCGAGGAGAGGGTGGTTGGCGCCCATGGTTGGCGCCCACAATGTATGAACGGGGCTGACAGGTAGGGCGGTTGTGTCACGTCTGAGTGAAGTTACAAACCTGCCCCTATTGAAAATATTTGCCTACATCGATTTCGGCCTAGTCGAGTTTGTTTTGCTGCCCACCGTGTATGAATGGGGAATGGAGGGAGTAACAGAGGTCTTTCGGATGAGCTTAAATCAAATGTGTTTTTCCGCCCATGTTTGACGCCCACCGTGTCGGAATGGGCTCAGAGGCGGTCGTGTCACGTCTAATTGAAGTTACTAACCTACCCCTATTTAGAGCAGTGGAAATCGGGCCGATGGATTGTCCGTGTAATGGGTAGACAGTAATTTCCATCTCCCCAACACTTTGCTTCGGGCAGCCGACGTGGGAGTGGACATTTTGCCGCTTCTTTCGAATTTTGGGACAATAAGCATCCACGTTTACCCTGGCAACTAAATTCGAATCCATTTTGTATTCCTATACGAATCTTTATAAATCATTCTATGTTTTAATATATCTTCAAAAGGACGACAAAGATGTATTCCACTGTCATATATGAATATGGTTTACAAATGCCAATACTCAAATTCAGATGCTAGAATCCAGTTTAAGGTGAAATCGAATATTTGGAACACTTCATGTCCAACTCAAATGTCACACGCAGCATAATGTGTACTCCCATTTAGATATGTACACACGCGATGTATCAAGATTCAAATACCGAGTCAATCAACCAAGAATGTACAGAACTAATAGACATATAAACACTTGTAGAGTATATGGATCAATAATATCAACTAACATACATAAGCCAGGCCACTGTACTTTTTTTTGGCTACAACAACATCCTTTTTTAGCCAGCATCTTGGCCCTTTCCGATGCGTGCCACTTATGGTCCATCTATACTACTACTATTGCTGAATGCACATTCAGCCCGATTGGCATATTTGTAGGTCTGGCACAATAATCCAAATGAAATGTCTCCGAGTCTTATCAGTTAATACAGACTTGTGCTCAAATAAAATTACAAACCAAAAAACAAAAAAAAACAATTATTACATGATCTCTAAAACAAATGGTTTGATCGATTTCATGAACAAACAACACAAATGTTATTCAACGATGGAAAGAACATTTCACCTATGATTTACAAAGTAGTAATTTAATTTCCCTTTTTCCTTGAGGACCTTAACAATCTGGTCAGTCTCAGCTTGCTTCGTTTTGAAATCCACCAAATATTTAATGGTTGTCTTGAGTACTGCTTGTGATTGTGCCGTTTGAAGGAAATATGCCCTAGAAGCAATAATAAAGTTATTATTTATTTCCTCATATCATGATAAATGTTTATTATTCATGCTAGAATTGTATTAACCGGAAACATGATACATGTGTGAATACATAGACAAACATAGTGTCACTAGTATGCCTCTACTTGACTAGCTCATTAATCAAAGATGGTTATGTTTCCTAACCATAAACATGTGTTGTCATTTGATTAATGGGATCACATCATTAGGAGAATGTTGTGATTGACTTGACCCATTCCGTTAGTTTAGCACTTGATCGTTTAGTATGTTGCTATTGCTTTCTTCATGACTTATACAAAGTTCCTGCAACTATGAGATTGTGCAACTCCCGTTTACCGGAGGAACACTTTGTGTGCTACCAAACGTCACAACGTAACTGGGTGATTATAAAGGTGCTCTACAGGTGTCTCCAAAGGTACATGTTGAGTTGGCATAATTCGAGATTAGGTTTTGTCACCCCGATTGTCAGAGAGGTATCTCTGGGCCCTCTCGGTAATACTCATCACTTAAGACTTGCAAGCATTGTAACTAATGAGTTAGTTATGAAATGATGTATTATGTAACGAGTAAAGAGACTTGCCGGTAACGAGATTGAACTAGGTATTGGATACCGACGATCGAATCTCGGGCAAGTAACATATCGATGACAAAGGGAACAACGTATGTTGTTATGCGGTTTGACCGATAAAGATCTTCGTAGAATATGTAGGAACCAATATGAACATCCAGGGTCCACTATTGGTTATTGACCGAGAATAGTTCTAGGTCATGTCTACATAGTTCTCGAACCCGTAGGGTCCGCACGCTTAACGTTACGATGACAATTTTATTATGAGTTTATAAGTTTTCATGTACCGAAGTTTGTTCGGAGTCCCGGATGTGATCACGGACATGACGAGGAGTCTCGAAATGGTCGAGACATAAAGATTGATATATTGGACGACTATATTCGGACATCGGAAGTGTTCCGGGTGATTTCGGAGAAAACCGGAGTGCCGGAGGGTTACCGGAACCCCCCCGGGAGAGTTAATGGGCCACATGGGACTTAGTGGGAAGAGAGAGGGGCGGCTAGGGTGGGCCACGCGCCCCCTCTCCCTCTGGTCCGAATTGGACTTGGAGGGGGGGCGGCGCCCCCCTCTTTCCTTCCCCCTCTCCCCCTTCCTTTCCCCCTCCTAGTAGGAGTAGGAAAGGGGGAGTCCTACTCCTACTAGGAGGAGGACTCCTCCTCCTTGGCGCACCCCAAGGGGCCGGCCGGCCTCCCCCCTTGCTCCTTTATATATGGGGGTAGGGGGGCACCCTAGGACGCACAAGTTGATCTACGGATCGTTCCTTAGCCGTGTGCGGTGCCCCCCCTCCACCATATTCCACCTCGGTCATATCGTCGCGGAGTTTAGGCGAAGCCCTGCGCCGGTAGAACATCATCATCGTCACCATGCTGCCGTGCTGACGGAACTCATGCCCGATGCTTTGCTGGATTGGAGCCCGGGGAACGTCATCGAGCTGAACATGTGCTGAACACGGAGGTGATGTACGTTCGGTGCTTGGATCGGTCGAATCTTGAAGACGTACGACTACATCAACCGCGTTGTCATAACGCTTCTGCTTACGGTCTACGAGGGTACGTGGACAATACTCTCCTCTCTCGTTGCTATGCCATCACCATGATCTTGCATGTGCATAGGAAATTTTTTGAAATTACTACGTTACCCAACAGTGGCATCCGAGCCCGGTTTTATGCGTAGATGTCATATGCATGAGTAGAACACAAGTGAGTTGTGGGCGATACAAGTCATACTGCTTACCAGCATGTCATACTTTGGCTCAGCGGTATTGTGAGATGAAGCGGCCCAGACCGACATTACGCATACGCTTACGCGAGACTTGTATCGCCCACGCTTGCCAGTTCACCGTTACGAGCACTCGTGCTTAAAGGTGACTGGCGGGTGTCTGTCTCTCTCACTTTAGTTGAACCGAGTGTGGCTACGCCCGGTCCTTGCGAAGGTTAAAACAGCACTAACTTGACGAACTATCGTTGTGGTTTTGATGCATAGGTAAGAACGGTTCTTGCTAAGCCCGTAGCAGCCACGTAAAATTTGCAACAACAAAGTAGAGGACGTCTAACTTGTTTTTGCAGGGCATGCTGTGATGTGATATGGTCAAGACGTGATGCTATATTTTATTGTATGAGATGATCATGTTTTGTAACCGAAGTTATCGGCAACTGGCAGGAGCCATATGGTTGTCGCTTTATTGTATGAAATGCAAACACCCTGTAATTGCTTTACTTTATCACTAAGCGGTAGCGATAGTCGTAGAAGCAATAGATGGCGTAACAACAACGATGCTACGATGGAGATCAAGGTGTCGCGCCGGTGACGATGGTGATCACGACGGTGCTTCGAAGATGTAGATCACAAGCACAAGATGATGATGGCCATATCATATCACTTATATTGATTGCATGTGATGTTTATCCTTTATGCATCTTATCTTGCTTTGATTGATGGCAGCATTTTAAGATGATCTCTCACTTAAATTATCAAGAAGTGTTCTCCCTGAGTATGCACTGTTGCCAAAGTTCGTCGTGCCCAGACACCACGTGATGATCGGGTGTGATAAGCTCTACGTCCATCTACAACGGGTGCAAGCCAGTTTTTGCACACGCAGAATACTCAGGTTAAACTTGACGAGCCTAGCATATGCAGATATGGCCTCGGAACACGGAGACCGAAAGGTCGAGCGTGAATCATATAGTAGATATGATCAACGTAGTGATGTTCACCATTGAAAACTACTCCATCTTACGTGATGATCGGTTATGGTTTAGTTGATTTGGATCACGTAATCACTTAGATGACTGGAGAGATATCTATCTAAGTGGGAGTTCTTAAGTAATATGATTAATTGAACTTAAATTTATCATGAACTTAGTACCTGATAGTATTTTGCTTGTCTATGTTTGTTGTAGATAGATGGCTCGTGTTGTTGTTCTGTTGAATTTTAATGCGTTCCTTGCGAAAGCAAAGTTGAAAGATGATGGTAGCAATTACACGGACTAGGTCTGTAACTTGAGGATTATCCTCATTGCTGCACAGAAGAATTACGTCCTGGAAGCACCGCTGGGTGCCAGGCCTGCTGCAGGAGCAACACCAGATGTTATGAACGTCTGGCAGAGCAAAGCTGATGACTACTCTATAGTTCAGTGTGCCATGCTTTACGGCTTAGAACCGGGTCTTCAACAACGTTTTGAATGTCATGGAGCATATGAGATGTTCTAGGAGTTGAAGTTAATATTTCAAGCAAATGCCCAGATTGAGAGATATGAAGTCTCCAATAAGTTCTACAGCTGCAAGATGGAGGAGAATAGTTCTGTTAGTGAGCATATACTCAAAATGTCTGGGTATAACAATCACTTTATTCAACTGGGAGTTAATCTTCCGGATGATAGCGTCATTGACAGAATTCTCCAATCACTGCCACCAAGCTACAAGAGCTTTGTGATGAACTATATGCAAGGGATGAACAAGACAATTCCCGAGCTCTTCGCAATGCTAAAGGCTGCGGAGGTAGAAATCAAGAAGGAGCATCAAGTGTTGATGGTCAACAAGACCACTAGTTTCAAGAAAAAGGGCAAAGGGAAGAAGAAGGGGAACTTCAAGAAGAACAGCAAGCAAGTTGCTGCTCAAGAGAAGAAACCCAAGTCTGGACCTAAGCCTGAAACTGAGTGCTTGTACTGCAAGCAAACTGGTCACTGGAAGCGGAACTGCCCCAAGTATTTGGCGGATAAGAAGGATGGCAAAGTGAACAAAGGTATATGTGATATACATGTTATTGATGTGTACCTAACTAGAGCTCGTAGTAGCACCTGGGTATTTGATACTGGTTCTGTTGCTAATATTTGCAACTTGAAACAGGGACTACGGAATAAGCAAGCACTGACCAAGGATGAGGTGACGATGCGCGTGGGAAATGGTTCCAAAGTCGATGTGATCGCAGTCGGCACGCTACCTCTACATCTACCATCAGGATTAGTTTTAGACCCGAATAATTGTTATTTGGTGCCAGCGTTGAGCATGAACATTATATCTGGATCTTGTTTGATGCGAGATGGTTATTCATTTAAATTAGAGAATAATGGTTGTTCTATTTATATGAGTAATATCTTTTATGGTCATGCACCCTTGAAGAGTGGTCTATTTTTGTTGAATCTCGATAGTAGTAATACACATATTCATAATGTCGAAGCCAAAAGATGCAGAGTTAATAATGATAGTGCAACTTATTTGTGGCACTGCCGTTTAGGTCATATCGGTGTAAAACGCATGAAGAAACTCCATACTGATGGACTTTTGGAATCACTTGATTATGAATCACTTGGTACTTGCGAACCATGCCTCATCATGGGCAAGATGACTAAAACACCGTTCTCCGGTACTATGGAGAGAGCAACAAATTTATTGGAAATCATACATACAGATGTATGTGGTCCGATGAATGTTGAAGCTCATGGCGGATATCGTTATTTTCTCACCTTCACAAATGATTTAAGCAGATATGGGTATATCTACTTGATGAAACACAAGTCTGAAACATTTGAAAAGTTCAAAGAATTTCAGAGTGAAGTGGAAAATCATCGTAACGAGAAAATAAAATTTCTACGATCTGATCGTGGAGGAGAATATTTGAGTTACGAGTTTGGTTTACATTTGAAATAATGCGGAATAGTTTCGCAACTCACGCCACCCGGAACACCACAACGAAATGGTGTGTCCGAATGTCGTAATCGTACTTTACTAGATATGGTGCGATCTATGATGTCTCTTACTGATTTACCGCTATCGTTTTGGGGTTATGCTTTAGAGACGACCGCATTCACGTTAAATAGGGCACCATCAAAATCCGTTAAGACGACGCCTTATGAACTGTGGTTTGGCGAGAAACCAAAGTTGTCGTTTCTTAAAGTTTGGGGCTGCGATGCTTATGTGAAGAAACTTCAACCAGATAAGCTCGAACCCAAATCAGAGAAATGTGTCTTCATAGGATACCCAAAAGAGACTGTTGGGTACACCTTCTATCACAGATCCGAAGGCAAGACATTCGTTGCTAAGAATGGATCCTTTCTAGAAAAGGAGTTTCTCTTGAAAGAAGTGAGTGGGAGGAAAGTAGAACTTGATGAGATAACCATGTCTGCTCCCTCATTAGAAAGTAGTTCATCACAGAAATCAGTTCCTGTGACATCTACACCAATTAGTGAGGAAGATAATGATATTGATCATGAAACTTTAGATCAAGTTTCTACTGAACCTCGTAGGTCTACCAGAATAAAATCTGCAGCAGAGTGGTACGGTAATCCTATTCTGGAAGTCATGTTACTTCACCATGATGAACCTACGAACTATGAGGAAGCGATGATGAGCCCAGATTCCGCAAAATGGCTAGAAGCCATGAAATCGGAGATGGGATCCATGTATGAAAACAAAGTATGGACTTTGGTTGACTTGCCCGATGATCGGCAAGCCATTGAGAATAAATGGATCTTTAAGAAGAAGACTGACGCTGACGGTAATGTAACTGTCTATAAAGCTCGACTTGTTGCGAAAGGTTTTCGACAAGTTCAAGGGGTTGACTACGATGAGACTTTCTCACTCGTAGCGATGCTTAAGTCTGTCCGAATCATGTTAGCGATTGCCGCATTTTATGATTATGAAATTTGGCAGATGGATGTCAAAACCGCATTTCTGAATGGATTTCTGGAAGAAGAGTTGTATATGATGCAACCGGAAGGTTTTTTCGATCCTAAGGGAGCTAACAAAGTGTGCAAGCTCCAGCGATCAATCTATGGTCTGGTGCAAGCTTCTCGGAGTTGGAATAAACGCTTTGATAGTGTGATCAAGGCATATGGTTTTATACAGACTTTTGGAGAAGCCTGTATTTACAAGAAAGTGAGTGGGAGCTCTGTAGCATTTCTAATATTATATGTGGATGACATATTGTTGATTGGGAATGATATAGAATTTCTGAATGGCATAAAAGGATACTTGAATAAAAGTTTTTCAATGAAAGACCTCGGTGAAGCTGCTTACATATTAGGCATTAAGATCTATAGAGATAGATCAAGACGCTTGATTGGACTTTCACAATGCACGTACCTTGATAAAGTGTTGAAAAAGTTCAATATGGATCAGGCGAAGAAAGGGTTCTTGCCTGTAATACAAGGTATAAAGTTGAGTCAGACTCAATGCCCGACCACTACAGAAGATAGAGAGAAAATGAAAGGAATTCCCTATGCTTCAGCCATAGGCTCTATCATGTATGCAATGCTGTGTACCAGACCTGATGTGTGCCTTGATATTAGTTTGGCAGGGAGGTACCAAAGTAATCCAGGAGTGAGTCACTGGACAGCGGTCAAGAACATCCTGAAATACCTGAAAAGGACTAAGGATATGTTTCTCATATATGGAGGTGACAAAGAGCTAGTCGTAAATGGTTACGTCGATGCAAGCTCTGACACTGATCCGGACGATTCTAAATCGCAAACCGGATACGTATTTTTGTTAAACGGTGGAGCTGTAAGCTGGTGCAGTTCTAAACAAAGCGTCGTGGCGGGATCTACATGTGAAGCGGAGTACATAGCTGCTTCGGAAGCAGCAAACGAAGGAGTCTGGATGAAGGAGTTCATTTCCGATCTAGGTATTATACCTAGTGCATCGGGACCAATGAAGATCTTCTGCGACAATACTGGTGCAATTGCCTTGGCAAAGGAATCCAGATTTCACAAGAGGACCAAGCACATCAAGAGACGCTTCAATTCCATTCGGGACCAAGTCCAAGTGGGAGACATAGAGATTTGCAAAATACGTACGGATCAGAATGTTGCAGACCCGTTGACTAAGCCTCTCTCACGAGCAAAACATGATCAGCACCAAGACTCCATGGGTGTTAGAATCATTACTATGTAATCTAGATTATTGACTCTAGTGCAAGTGGGAGACTGAAGGAAATATGCCCTAGAGGCAATAATAAAGTTATTATTTATTTCCTCATATCATGATAAATGTTTATTATTCATGCTAGAATTGTATTAACCGGAAACATGATACATGTGTGAATACATAGACAAACATAGTGTCACTAGTATGCCTCTACTTGACTAGCTCATTAATCAAAGATGGTTATGTTTCCTAACCATAAACATGTGTTGTCATTTGATTAATGGGATCACATCATTAGGAGAATGTTGTGATTTACTTGACCCATTCCGTTAGCTTAGCACTTGATCGTTTAGTATGTTGCTATTGCTTTCTTCATGACTTATACAAAGTTCCTGCAACTATGAGATTGTGCAACTCCCGTTTATCGGAGGAACACTTTGTGTGCTACCAAACGTCACAACGTAACTGGGTGATTATAAAGGTGCTCTACAGGTGTCTCCAAAGGTACATGTTGAGTTGGCATAATTCGAGATTAGGTTTTGTCACTCCGATTGTCGGAGAGGTATCTCTAGGCCCTCTCGGTAATACTCATCACTTAAGCCTTGCAAGCATTGTAACTAATGAGTTAGTTATGAAATTATGTATTACGTAACGAGTAAAGAGACTTGCCGGTAACGAGATTGAACTAGGTATTGGATACCGACGATCGAATCTCGGGCAAGTAACATACCGATGACAAAGGGAACAACGTATGTTGTTATGCGGTTTGACCGATAAAGATCTTCGTAGAATATGTAGGAACCAATATGAACATCCAGGTTCCACTATTGGTTATTGACCGAGAATAGTTCTAGGTCATGTCTACATAGTTCTCGAACCCGTAGGGTCCACACGCTTAACGTTACGATGACAGTTTTATTATGAGTTTATAAGTTTTCATGTACCGAAGTTTGTTCGGAGTCCCGGATGTGATCATGGACATGACGAGGAGTCTCGAAATGGTCGAGACATAAAGATTGATATATTGGACGACTATATTCGGACACCGGAAGTGTTCCGGGTGATTTCGGAGAAAACCGGAGTGCCGGAGGGTTACCGGAACCCCCCCGGGAGAGTTAATGGGCCACATGGGCCTTAGTGGGAAGAGAGAGGGGCGGCCAGGGTGGGCCGCGTGCCCCCTCTCCCTCTGGTCCGAATTGGACTAGGAGGGGGGGCGGCGCCCCCCTCTTTCCTTCCCCCTCTCCCCCTTCCTTTCCCCCTCCTAGTAGGAGTAGGAAAGGGGGAGTCCTACTCCTACTAGGAGGAGGACTCCTCCTCCTTGGCGCGCCCCAAGGGGCCGGCCGGCCTCCCCCTTGCTCCTTTATATACAGGGGCAGGGGGGCACCCTAGGACACACAAATTGGTCTACGGATCGTTCCTTAGCCGTGTGCGGTGCCCCCTCCACCATATTCCACCTCGGTCATATCGTCGCGGAGTTTAGGCGAAGCCCTGCGCCGGTAGAACATCATCATCGTCACCACGCCGTCGTGCTGACAGAACTCATCCCCGACGCTTTGCTGGATTGGAGCCCGGGGAACGTCATCGAGCTGAACGTGTGCTGAACACGGAGGTGTCGTACGTTCGGTGCTTGGATCGGTCGAATCGTGAAGACGTACGACTACATCAACCGCGTTGTCATAACGCTTCCGCTTACGGTCTACGAGGGTACGTGGACAATACTCTCCTCTCTCGTTGCTATGCCATCACCATGATCTTGCATGTGCGTAGGAATTTTTTTGAAATTACTACGTTACCCAACACTGTTTGCTTCCTCAACATGTCAACTTCATCTCTAAGTGTAGAAGCAGAATCTCTTTCTACCACTAGTTTAACCTCTAGAGCATCAGCAGTTGGCAATTCATAATGCACGATTGGGCCGGTGCCACTGCTGTGGGATGATGCAACATCCATGGGGACCTCTCTCTTTGATCTTGGGCTAACCTGTTTTTCCATTAAAGTTCCGATTAGATTCAGAAAAGTTGAAGTTAGCAAAACATCTCAACTGGGAGTTATAACAGCAAACCAGTTAAACACACAAGGAATTAAAGAGTTTCAATTGGATGCTGAAAAGTAGTTATTACCATCATTGTAACCCGCTGTTGCAGCAGCAAAGTAGTTAAACAAACAAGTAGATATTTAAGTTAAGGCAAACAGGTAATTCTTAACAGTAAGTATCAAACACATAGATAGGTGCAGTCTACAATATGATTAACAGGTCGTGGCATTATGTAATCAGTAGCAAACTGAATTAAGCCAAGCAACATAATTGAACTTTTGCAATAAGTGGCTAACTAAAATTCCGAGAAGCAGGTAACTGAACTTATGCTAGTTCTTTGTACAGGCACACTACAACTTCTTTTTCGCTTACAAGGTTGTACGAAGGAGTCCATGGCATCAATTGCTTGGATACACAGTCCCAATACTTCTTTCTTCCCACACTGCATGGGTAAGTCGAATGGTTAATCTGGTAAGATGGTGCATCCTTGATATGTTATATGAGGATGTGTACTCAGACTAGTTGTAGCCACACACATCACACTGGCTTTTACTATATATTTCATGCGATTAGTTTTGGCATATCGAGATCTAAGCAATCTACAATAGGATGAAAAGACTGGCATCCTTCACATTATTAGCGAACTCAGTTCATAGAAACAAGCAATTCAACCATTCTGTGGGTAAATCAAAAGCGCCACTAGAATATTTTTCACTATCCAATCATACACGCAAAAAGGGGCGACGCCACCATAGGGGCTGGTATAGGCGGCCGCCTCAGGTGGCTGGAAAGTGTGCACCTAGTTTGAGTCATCCAGGTTGGCCCACGCTAGTTTTGTTCGTCCCAACGCACAAGCAGGCAATGTAAAAAATGAAGAAAAATGTTTCAATTTGGATGGGACAATAACATAAGTGCAAGGCAGGCCCTATAGCAGGCTCACGACCCAAACGAGCGCCTCCCATATCGATCGACAGCAGGAAAAATCCCAATTCATTCGCTCCAGCCTCCAGTCTGGTTCGCTCCTAACCTAGCCGCCGTTGGACAGACCGACACAGCACTTCCTTGTGCCCTCGTTGGAGGGCGGTCGCAGGGCTTCAAGCGAACGGAAGGACAAGAAGATGAAGATCCAACCCTGGGTGTAGTCTGCGTGGGAGGCAGCGGCGGCAGCACGGGCATGGCATCGAGCTTGCGCAAACGGACAGTCGTAGCTTGCAAGAGTAGCATGTGCTACGAGCAGGTACACCACATCCCTGATTATATCTAATTCAACTCTTCAATTTCTGGCGAATAGTTAAACCTAACGGTGTTGTAAAACTGCTTGTATGTAGGGAATCAATGAGAAAATGAAACCAATTTCTACTTATTTTATAAGTCCCCCAACCAATACTGAACTGACTGAATCTGATGTATCTAATCAAGTTTTCGGTGCAAACATACAAGCTCATGTTGTTCTTGAGCCTGAAGTGTCTAATGAACAGACTGCTATGAAGGATTTGATGCAAACATTTTGCATGCTCCTGGTGATGAACATATAGTGTCTAATGAGGGATCTAATGCAAGCATTTTGCAAGCTCATTAAAGGATTTAGTGTCTAATGATGATCTACTGTGTTGAGAGAGACAGAGATTTGCAGGCATTGATGACAAGCAAATTATAGTGCATTTTCATAGGTTGAGGAAACGTCGAGGCCATCTACCATAAAGTCCCCGTATCATGACAACATAGCATAAATACTTTTCTAATCTGTTGTTTGACACTATTGTCATACTTGTGCAGGATAGATATATTGATATGCAGTTTGCGCACTGGTTATACGTGCAATTACACTTCAATATTTTCAGCAAGAGAAAGAATAATTCAAGCAGGTACAGACCATGTTTGTAGTCCTTGTACACCATGTTGCATTTTGTGTTTTTTGGTGCTTGCATCATTTAGTGTTTATAATATGAACTACTTTGGATCATTAGCTAGTTTTCAAAGTGCATGTAGCTTCACATTTCTCAAGTTATGTTGATTTCCGGAGTGCATGTGCCTTCGTATTTTTAAGTTAAATGTTCGCCCCTGGTAACTTGAATTCGTGGATCAGCCACTACACACAAATCATACACGAATGCCGGTATGAATTAAATGAAATACAGGGACTTATGCTAGCTCGTTGTACAGGCTCACTGCAGCTCTGCTTGCGCTTGGGATGTTCCATGTACAAGTCCATGTTACCACTTGCTTGGATGTGCAGGCCTTGTGCTCCTTGCATCCCCCTCTGCATTTTTGACACGGCGAATGGTTGATCAAATAAGAGGAATCGACCTTGATGTTGTACCGGAGGACAGATACTTACAAGGTTATACGAGTGTGCAGGATGTGTACCAAATCCCGTAGCGCCGTCATGCTTCGCTAAAAAAATGGATTTTCTTGTTTCAGATGATATCTCCAGAAGAAATAAGAGTTAAAGTCAGAGTTGCATAGGCGTGTAAGATAAGAGAGCAGTGACAGGATATCCAAACATCGTCGGAACAGTGCACAAGGGAGTGATGTGTGGATACCTAGTTCGGGCCGACGTTTGGGCATGCTCGCCTAGCTAGAGTGCAGGTCACTTCAGAGCCGTTGAGGGTGATGCTCTGGCGTTGGCTGGCCGCGCACGGATGCAGATCTTGGGTGGCAGCGGAGCGCTAGGATGCGGTGGACGAGACCGTTGGTGAAGCCCCAACGGCCTCGGGGGGCGGAGCTGCGACAATGTGCTCGGTGAAGTAGCCCTGGTGGGCTGGGAGACGGCGTCGGTGAAGCGCACCTGATGCGGTGGAACTCGGTGTCTGTGAGGCACGTCGGTTGCGGTGGCCGACGTTGTCGGTGGACCACCCGATGCGGTGGACGAGGGCATAGACGAGGACGTTGTCGGTGGACCACCCGAAACATGGCACACCCTACCGCGCGGTTTCGGGGTCCTCCCGGGTGGTGCACGCATATATTCTTCCTGACATGGGACGCCCTACCATGCGTTTTCTGGGTCCTCCTCAGTCATAGCACCGAAGCAAGTAAATGAGTCATCAAATCATGAAAGACCACCTTTCCCGCCGAGTACACTAGTGAAGCACGGTGGCTAGCTAGTTGGGCTAGTTCGACCGATTAGCTAGGCCGCCGCCACATATGTTTTTTCACCCCTTTTTTATCTACTTGCTGGCAGGTAAATTTAAATATCCACCGCGGCATTGATCTAGTGTTTGGGTGCGGCAGGATTTTTAATTTTTTGACTGACGGGAGCAGGCGTGGAAGGATTATTAATGTTTTGATTGACGGGAGCAGGTGCGGCAGCAATTAGTCATGATGACTCCGCCTATAAAACCCACTGCTCCCTGATGTGAGTTTTACCGTGGTGAAAACCAAAAGATTCCCCGCTCCTCGGCTAGCTCCCTCTGCCTTCCCATAGATTGCATTGCCTTTCAGCTGTTTCGCCCCCTTTGCTTCCTCTCCCCATTGCTTCTACCTGGTGCCATGGCGGCGCAGCAGATCACGGAGTCAGAGGTGAGGCGCCTGACACAGGAGCACCATGCCAACGATGCGGAGCTTAGGGCCAAGGACGTGGAGCTCTGTGAGCTCAAGGAGGAGAGGAGTGCCATGCTTCTTCGTTGCGATGCCTACCGTCGTGCCAGCGCGACGATGCCGGCCGTCGGGCTAAACCCGTTCGACCACCCGGTCGACTTCAACAAGCTGTGGCTTCCTGACCTGGTCTCCTTCTTCACCTATATCTCCGAGGAGCCGAGCCATCTCCACGCGATGGTGGGGGCTGAGCTAGACAAGGAGGGGTTGCAGGCTGCTGTCGCCGTTGCCAGGTGAATCCTTTCAGGGCTCCGTCACCGGAATCCATTCGTGCCATTGGACGCTGTCTTTGACGAGCTCGCTCCCGTCGACAGGGAGCGGGCTCTGCGGGCGGTTGCACCCTGCATCACCAACGTCGTGCGCCTCGAGAAGCAGAGGGACTTCGGTGGTGTTTAGGCGCCGTCTGCATGGGCATGTCCATGTCTCGGCACAACATGACCGTTGGATCAAACTCAGACGGTGTAGATCAGTCACCGTAGCACAAAGCGTGTGGGTGTGTTTGGTTGCATTCTCATCTCAATATTGTTGTTTCCTCTTCGTGTATTTTTGTCAACCTACTAGTGTGGACTCATGCACCCTTCATGCACTCTGCCAAACACCCAAAAGTGGGTTGACAAGGGAACTTTTGCTCCCATCCCGTGCACCCTTCATACACCCTGCCTAACACTATTCGTGCTTCATATGGTTCATGTTTCATGGAGTACTGTAGTACCGTACTCTCCGTGCGCTGTGGACCTAGTTCTGTTAACATTGATCTCACCGTTCATTCTTGACCGGACAGTCGAAAAAGCGGTACTATGTTACATATAGGAGTAGTTGACATGCTCACAACATCATTTATTATCGTCATATCTTACTACACTAGCAACAAGATTGTGTAGTACTGACGTATGAACCACTGCACATGCCTAGTAGTAAGAGCACTATGTATGTTCAAGTGGCTGCCGTGTTTCGCACTCCTCCGTCGTAAGAGTGGAAACGCTTGCTGTAATCATTTTTTTCTTCAGAAAAACAATGAACACGCTCTACCGTGCGGATACCCCTCCAGCCAGGCACTAAATTACTCACTTTCGCCGACGTGTGGGACAGCCAGCACCTGGGTCCATTAGCCATGCACTAAATTACTCCGTAGTAGAGTGAAGGTAGACTACCCTGATTGAACCACCGCAGTAATGCCTAATGAGCCATCAAATCACAAAACCCCCTCCTTTCCAGCAGTAAGTTGGACGGATGAAGCAACCATCATTTCACTCTTCTCTCTCAGCTTCCTCTCTTGAAGAAAACCCCCACTCGCTTTGCTTCTCCCTCATCTCGTTCTCCTTTCACTCTTATCTCTCAGCTTCCTCTCTTGGATGGATGCCGGAGCACCGGCCGACGTGATGTCCATGGCCCTGGCCAAAACTGTCGAGGCTCATGGTACGAAGAAGCGCAAGCACCCCGCCGAGACTACCGCAGACAAGCTCAAAGCCATCGCCCTGTCCAAGCCCCCCTCTCCGGGATCCCTCATTAAGCAAGTCCAGGTAATGTCTCTTGTTGACGATCTTTTTCTCGATCTTGATCGTGTTTTTTCATCTAACACGCAGTACATGTACTGGTAGTACAACTTTCTGGGTGATCTTGCATGTGATTTTAGTGTTCCAAATGACGGTTCTAAATTCCTCTTTTGACCAAAACATGCGAGAGGTTGACACTGATTTCTTATAGATTACTTTCAACTACTCCCTCTGTCCCAAATTTCTTGTCTTAGATTTTTCTAGATACGGATGTATCTAATACTAAAATGTGACTTGACACATCCGTATCTAGACAAATCTAAGACAAGAATTTTGGGACAGAGGGAGTACTTTATGAACATCAATGCTACCATTTAAGAGGGTATATTTGCCTCAGTAACTTGTGTTATGGATATTGCAAGTGATCCCTCTGCTCTCATGCCTTTGAAGACATGTTCTAGTGTCTTTGTTCACTCATTTCTGTGCGTATATGTAGTCATATATGGAGTATAATATCAAAAATCATCTTATATTTCTGAACAAAGGTAGTAATAAAATATGGTTTGTGTTTGAATTAAAACCAGCTCCGCGGTGGAGATGAAGTTCTCAGAGTCATGCCGTGTGAACTGGAAGACCTCATGATGAGTTCTACTGCTGAACTATCCAGCTGTTGTGTCCTTGTCGTCACGTGTCCTGAACTAGTGTTTTCCTGTAGCATTGTCGTCAGGCATGTTCTCGAGGCTGTACTTGACCACAACAATTTCCTGGATGTGCCTTCGATTACGAAGGGTGTGGTTCTTGTAAAACTTCCCAACAAATCTGATGCGTCCTGTCTTCATCATCATATTTATGAGTGGACAAGATGGTGATGGTGCATGTAGCCATCTCAGACGAAGTCCATGGCCTAGTCAGTTATGCGGGGTTCATCCCGTAGGTCGGTGGCAAGAAATAGTCTACAGAGTTTAGTTAGTGCAGTTTTGCTTGTCTGTAGTAAGAACTATTGTTCAATACTTGATTTGTGTTTGTGAACCCTATATTGTTTATTAGTACTGCCACTTTTGGTGTGTGGTCGGTCCTGAGAACGGTCTATGTTAATGTCTATCCACTCAATTCAGTCTGTATATTTTGAAGTATCCAGATCATATTTTTTGTGAGGCCAGTTTATCAATTATGGTTACACTCCAATATATGTATGCATTGCAGGGTTTATCGCACCCACCCGGATTTCCAGTCCCATGGATGTTCGGTCCATACGATTTGTCATGACCTTTGGACTGTCCTGCTTGTGGGAGTAGGCGGGGCCCTGCATGCACGCGTAGTTGGACGATCAATCTTCTGTTCAGTACTTCAACATAGTGATTTCCTGGTAAGGATTCACTCGTGTCACATCAAGTAAATCTTATTGATTTACTGTCTAAATCTTACTGATTTAATGTCATGTTTTCTTTCTTTTCCTGTAATTTTGTGATGCAGTTTTTCCCATGTGACATTCATCACAGAATAAACCGTTTGGTTTGCTCTATGATGTCTATTTTTGCAGCTTTCGCTTCTTATGTCGTGTCAGTAACAAAGGCACTGCCCATCACTTATATTACTAGAAAAAATTGGATCAGTCTGTTGTCTGAGTACAAGCTGAATCCCTATGATGAACTGCAGTTTGGTTTAACAAAAACGCCACAATTAGTCCTCCTCACGTTTAAAAGAAATGAAGAAAAAAACTGGATCACGGTCACGGATCCTAGTCAAGTTAGAAAGCTAATCATAGCAGACCAGACACAACAGAATCGCCGCTGTCTCGCACATCGGTACCACCTTCAGCAACGGATAGAGCACCGGCAGTTGCTCTAGCACTGACAGCGGCAGCAACTCAGTCTGATCCAGCTGAGGATTGGGCACCGACCGCGTCAGCGGATCAGTATGATCTACCGGAGGATCGGCCATCGACACCGGCACCTGCTCCGACACCGGCACCAGCTCTACAAGGAGCACCATCTCTGGCAGCAGCGGTGATTTCGGCACCTGCACCAACACTTGCACTTGCATCTGCTCCGGCCCGTGCAGTTGCACCGGCAACAGACTGGGCTGCAGTTCGCACTTCATATACCAAAGTCCTTACAAAAACCGACATGTCCACCTTCTTAGTAAGCATTAGCCGCCCAAGTGCTTCATTCCTTTTTCTTTCCATGTTGTTTCACATGATTCACTATGTTGATCTAACTGTTTGGGTATGTCTTCTTGTTTGCAAACAGAGAATTCCTAGAGCAACGAGGGAGTCATTCAATAATCCGGGCGACCGCGGCCAAGTTTCACTTACCATGCGCAGCCTTGGTGTGAATGAACCTGCTCAATATACTGTAAGTACAAAGGATGGTCGCATGATGATTGATGCTAAAGGATGGTCAAGGTTCAAACCTAAATCATATCTTGCGGTAGGGGATGATGTCAAAATCGAACTTTCTCGGCAAGGAGAGCTGGTCCAAATCAACTTTGAAATTCTTCAGTAGCAGCACGCCACTGCCGAACTGATCTATCCTCCGAGAGATTTTGATGTAATAATCTGGCATGGTGAAACAAGTGTCCTGTGTGTATAAGTAGCACAACAGTATTATTTATCACATGGTATATCGCTGATAGAATTGCAACTCTGATTCCTGGTTAGGAACTGTCGTTCGATTTCATTCCAACAGCTGCCGTGCTTTATTCAATTTTGTGTATTCACCTTGCGACAACATCTAAAACCAGCGCCGTACCGTTCGCTTGCAATATGAAAAGCGCTAAGGTAGAACACATGGGCCCCCAAACATGCAGGGTTGGCCTGCGGCCCAAAGTCCAGAACCGTGAGCCTATCTGAGTATTATATTCTCAGCTGAACCCCCATAAAAAAAGCTGAACCCCCATAATGCCCGTGCGTTGCAGAGGAGTATATTTCTTGGCAAGGTGAGCTTGTGATATAAAAGATTTGTATATTTCTTTACAGAGGGAGTATCTCTCTGTCAAAATATATATTTATGTGTAACTAGTTACTTCTGTCTTTCTACTTCCTTTCGCTGATATGTGGGGCAACCGGCAACGGGGTCCACGTTCCATATGCACAAATTAGAGTGCACCACTTCACGGTAGATACACCCCGGTCATAGCGTCGTAGTAATGCCCAGTGAGCCGTCAAATCACAACCCCCCTTCCAGCTTTAGCAGTAAGCTGGACGGACAAAGCAGCAATATTTCACTGGGCCTGAATCCCCTTCTCCCTCGTCTGCTTGTTCAGAGAAAAACCCCTCTCGGCGATTGCATAGGGTTTTCTCATGGAGAACCAGGTACGAGTTCTTCATCCATCCCTGATAAATCCAAGTCCCTTGGTTGCAGGTAATCCTAGGATGGCAGCCGCCGCAGTTGATGCATTTTTCTTCCTACTGAATCTAGTGTGTTTCATGTGCAGTGCCCAAAGTGCGAGTACCCTACAGGTTTCTGCGCCCTCAGCGAGACGCCACACTTGTTCCTTCTCATCCTAACACAGCATTTTGAAACATGCACAGTACGTTCCTAGAATCCTCTATTCTATCCGGGAGGGTGGGTTTTTTTTGAACATGTTGTGTTGTCATATTATTTTTCCTGCAGTGTATTATTTGCTCTTCCAGAACACATGTACTCAAGATGCTCGGCCTTGCAATAACTGAATACACTAGTTTAACGGTCACAATGAAGACAAGCCATGGATATAAGTTCGAGTTGGGTTCATGAACCAAGAAGATTGCTGCTTTTTTATGGCCGAACTTGGATAAACTTTCTCAAGTGTTACGGACTGAAAGTTGGCGCACGAATGTTGATGGAAATAGCAGAACCTGGTCTCATCTTCACTACGATCTTTCACCCCGACGTCGTTCCAATTGTTCATCCATGTTAGTTTTGTATCTGGTTCTTGCTTGTTGCCTCGATTACTTCTTAATACACCTATTTTGTCTAACTAATCACAATTTAACTTTAGAAGTAGCAATGAATCTCTCACGAAGATGCTACTTCTAACAAATATTTTCTTATAATTTGTGGCACGTGTATGTTTTTTCAGAGTTAAGCAGTCTGCTCGTTTGTTACTCTGTAATAACTCGACTGTTACTGATGGCACTGAAGTTGACTAGATCGACATCCACAAGTTCCTACACTTTATTGATCGTCTTGAGGTGCTTGTGGGGTGTTTCAATGGTGGAAGGCCACGTGGGATATGTGTGCCACTGCTGCACTCGTTGAACAGGTCCAACTGTGTGGAGAAACTTATGGTACGAGCTATTTTCTGTTATATATGTTGTTCATAAACTATTACTTATACATAGTTTTACAACTGTGATCTTCTTGAAACAGGAACTGCCCAGTTCTATTGTTCCTATAAAGATGCCTGACCATGGTCGGGTCAGACTTGCGCTTGGTCACAACATGATGTTTATGTCGACCTACTCAATTCCCCTTGGAGGTGAAAAGATACTTATTCATGGGTGGTCTCAAATAATGAAGGCCCGTCCATCCTGGAGAATAGGACAGAAGATTATGTTCATGCTTTTCCATGGCTCTAAAGAGAATATCCTGTTTATTGACCACGTTGCGAGATGAAGCCGCTTTCAGAAGGTTGTGGATCCGCGGGGTGGCGCCTGGGCCTTGTCTTGGGGCTTGGCGGCCTCACCCTTGGTTAACTGTAGGAAAAGTAGCACTGTTCGAGGCGTGCTTTGTACGGTTGAACCTGTATAAGTACTCATACTTCTTTCAGCTTTGGTTGTTAAGTGCCCCTGCTGGTTTTAGTTAAGGTTGTTAAGTACTCCTACTGCCTTTACAGTCTGTCGTGTTTCTTGAGTCCTGTCTTCCTCCATCCGCCAAAACCAAACCAGCGTCGGCGGGGCCGCCTGCTTCCGCCTCCCATGGCTGGCTGCGCCTCAGCGCATGCATCGCCGCCCCACCATCTCCTAAATCGTTAACGCCGACGTCCTCCGTGCGCTTTGGTGCGCTTGCCGCGGTGCCGCCCTCTCGTGTTGTCAACATGGTCAACAAACAACAGGAATCGGCAGAAGTACGTGGAGAGGATGACAGTAGGGGCCCACCACGTTATGGAAAAACAAAATGCTTCCTCCTAGTGTTTTCCTGACATCTGGGACACACGACATTGTGAGCATATATAGTCAATAGACAAGAGAACAGCGCGAGATCGGCTGACACCTAGGACGTAGCTACTCGAGCTATATTTTTCTTTTGTTATTGTTGAGATGGAGCAGGGTTTGAACTGGGTTGTGGCCCGTCTAGCCCAGGCTTATATTTTGTGTTCACCATGTGACCAGCCCAACTATTTTTTCTTTGTGAAAATGAGCCCAGTTTATTTTTTCTAAAGAATACCCAATCGAGGCCTACTTATTTTTCTATGCCCTGATGGGCTGCAACTCTTTCAAGACGCCTGCAAATCTTGAAAGTAATACGAAATGGGTTGTAAATATAAAAACAGATCAAAAATTGGCAATTACTTTATAATTTCTGAATTTTTTTCACATTTTCAGATTCCTATTTCACTGGGCATTAACCTAATTTAAATATATCTTCAAAGTACTTTAAATCTGGCTCGACATTTCGGTATTAAAAATAGTTTGGAACCCACAGAAATATGCAAAATTGACCCTGGCCAACCAAAAAAACGACTACAATAAATTGCATAAGAAGTTGCCATGAGCTATATATAAATTATTAAAGAAAAGAGGGAGTGGTCTGACTTGTGGGCCTGTTTAGTTGACGCGTATGCAAGATTTTTTTAGTTATTATATACGTCAACAAACGATTCTAGCAGACGTAACCATTGGATGTCAATCCAACGGCCGTCGTGTTTCTTCAATCTCTGATCTTCTTGCTGCAGCCGCCAAAGCAACGCCGGTGGGACCGCCTGCTCCCGCCTCCCGTGGCCGACTATGCTGCCGCGTAGGCCTCAGCACCCCCTACTACTCCTACCGCTGGCCAGGGCATCCCTCTACTCACCCACACCCCCTGTTATTCTGCAGCGACGGCAACCTCACACCGCAGCCGAACCGGTGAACCCTCCTACTCCTCTCCGCACGGGCTTCCACTGCTGCGTCTTCCCCGGCTCCGTGTCGTCCCCTTGCTAGGCATCGCCGTCGTCCACCGCCGTGGTGCTCTCGGCGCGGTGTGGTCAATGTGGTCAATGACCGACTTCCATCGGAAGAGTACTATACATGGAGAGGCTGACAGCTGGGTCCACGACAACCGCAAGGAAGTGCCTCCTTATTACCCGGAAAATAATTATTCCTCCACCTGACAGTAGGGACCCACCGAACGGGCCACCAGTATTTCGCGAAAAAACGTTTCCCCATGACTGCTGGGACCCACCAGACGGGCCACCGTATTTCACGAAAAAATCGTTGCCCCCGCTGTCACCTCGGACCCATCGGAAGTGCCTCCTTATTACGCACAAAAAATGAATACTCCCCCTGCTAGTTGGAACCCAGCATAGTGGGAGGCTGACTTGTGGGCCTACCAAGTTGACGGGGACGGAGGGCTTTGTCAACTTAGTCAATATGAACGATTCTAGCTCCTGTTATCGTACAATGTTCATTCAACGGCCGTAGTGCTTCTTCAACCTCTGGTCTTCTTGCTCCAGCCACCCAAACCAGCGTCGGTCGTGCCGCGTGCTCCTGCCTCCCGTGGCGGGGTATGATGCCGCGAAGGCCTCACCGCCCCCTACTACTCCCACCGCTGGCCAGGCCATCCCTCTACTCACCCACACCCGATGTTATTCTGCGGAGACAGCAGCCGAACCAGTGAACCCTCGTACTCCTCTTCGCGTGGGCATCCACTGCTGTGTCTTCCCCAGCCCCGAGTCGTACCATTCCTAGGCCTCGCCGTCGTCCACCACAGTGGTGCTCTCGCCGCGGCGTGGTCAACGTGGTCAAGGAACGACTTCCATCGAACGTGGACTGTATGTGGAGATGCTGATAGTTGGGTCCACGGCCGCAGCAAGGAAGTGCCTCCTTATTACGCGCAAAAAATTTATTCCTCCATCTGATAGCGGGGACCCACCGGACGGGCTACCGTATTTCGTGAAAAAAAAACGTTTCCCCTAACTGCTGGGCCCACCATCTACATCTTCGCACGCAAGGAAGTGCGTCCGGGCAAAAAACAATGATTCGCCCCCTGACTGTTGGGACCCACCAGCTACGTCTTCACACGGAAGAAAGTGCCTGACAGTCGGGACCCACCTGGTCGAAGCGTATGTAGTGTTGTCATTCTGGTTGCGAACGTGTACGTACATATATACTGGTCGATGTAGAGGCGCACACGTGTCGTAGTAGAGGCGCGTACATGTCGTAGTAGAGGCACACACGTAGCATGTACACGTACATACAGCGGCCAGGGTGCAAGAAAGAAAATACGGCCACATACGTACATACGGGAAGGGTCTCGAACGCCTACTCGCGCATACGTACGGTCAGGGATTGTCTACATGGCTGGGTCGGAACGGAGAAACAGCGTTGTCGTCGTGTTCATGGGGAGCCAACCGGCTGGGTTGGAATGGAATGCGTGGTCGTGTTCATTGGGAGGGCTTGGACGGAACAAGTGATGGAAATGAGGCCGGGCGTACTGCACAACGGAGGAAACGGACCTCCTACGGTCAAAACGGGGGTCCTGTTGATTGGGAAGGGTCTGGCGTACCGCAAACCGGAGGAAACAGACCTCCTACGGTCGAAACGGGGGTCCTGTTGATAGGGAGGGTTATGGCGTACCGCAAAACAGAGGAAACAGACCTCCTACGGTCGAAACGGGGGTCCTGTTGATTGGGAGGGGTGTGGCGTACCGCAAAACGGACGAAACGGACTTGAGTTGGAGCGCTACAGTCCAAACGAGGGTCCTGTTCAACGGGAGGGGTGTGGCGTACCGCAAAATGGGACTCCACGAGATACTGTTGATCTCCACCGTCAACCTCCTCCAGCCTCCACGGGCTACCGTCGACCACCTCCAGCCTCCACGAGCTCCTGTTCATCCAGCCTCCACCGTGCGCTACTCCACCGGCTACTGTTCAACCACCCCTCCACAGGCACCCCTCCACCGTCTACTGTTCATCCAGCTCTCCACACCACGGGGTCCTGTTCAACCACCCCTCCACGGGCACCCCTCCATCGTCTACTGTTCATCCAGCCCTCCATACCATGGGGTCCTGTTCATCCAGAGGCAACGCCACTGCTCACTGTTCATCCACCCCCCCTAACACTCACTATTCATCCAATCGATCGGCTTCAGTTAGCAGCAGTAGCGAAGGAATCGCTTGATCGGGTTCAGTTAACAGCCATCGATTGATCGCTCGGGTTCAGTAACGCGTAGCCTGCAGTGCAATCACTCGGGTTCAGTTAGAGCCTAACGCCTCGCTTGGGTTCAGTTAGAGCCAACGCCTCACGCACACACACACACGTATGTGTACGAGAGAAACGCGCATCGCTCGGCCCCCGACCTCCCACCGTAACCGGGAACTCCCCGAAATTTTCCTCGCCCTCGCTTCTACCATGTTTTTTTCCGTCATGGACGGCCCAAAGAATGTCATGCATCTACGTCTCTGGCCCGCTCAGGACAAAAGGCCCATTTTCTGTCATGATTTTTTGTCATAGAAGTAGGAGCCCACCACATCTATGATGATACTGGGTTCTGTCACAATTATCTTCATAGAAGTGCCATATGTATGACAGGAAAAAAAATTGTTTGGCCCAAAATGTCATGGATGTGTCTTTTTTTTGTAGTGAAAGGATACAAAAGCATGAGTTTAATGTAGGTGATTATGTGTTGCTTTTCAACTCTCGTTTAAGATTTTTTGCAGGAAAACTTCTCTCTAAATGGGAAGGTCCTTATGTTATCAAGGAGGTCTATCGTTTCGGTGCCATAAAAATCAACAACTTCGAAGGCACAAGTCCGAAGGTGGTGAACGGTCAAAGGATCAAACATTATATCTCAGGTAATCCCATAAATGTTGAAACCAATGTTATTGAAACCGTAACCCCGGAGGAATACATAAGGGACACTTTCCAGAATGTTTCAGACTCCGAAAAGGAATAGGTATGTGGTACGGTAAGTAAACTGACTCCAAAACAGTTCTAATAGCAATTTTTCTCCGTTTTGGAATATTTAAGAAAATAGGAAAATAAGAAGTAGTCCGGGAAGGACACGAGGCGTCCACGAGGGTGGAGGGCGTGCCCTACCCCCCTGGGCGCGCCCCCTGCCTCGTGGATACCTCGTGTACTCTTCGGACACCGTTTTCTTGCATGATACTTCTTTTAGTCGGTAAAAATTCATTATATAATCTCCCATTGGTTTTGACCACCGTGTCACACAAATATCCTCTGTCTTTATCTTGAGTTGTTTCTGTCGCAGATTAGAGCAAGATGTCTTCTCAAGAGTCAGTAGGGGAGAGTCGGGTGTCTCATCCAACACCGGGTACAGGAGCAAACAGCGATGCCTATCACTTTGGGCCATCAACAGAGGAGAAGATGGAGGCCGACTTGAAAAGGATAGATGCCATGGAGGAGGATCAAGAAGTTACTTCTCGCTTTCGAGCCGGATTCACGATGGGGGAACTACAGAGCTCAGTTATTCCAAACTCGGTCATCCCTTCCAATGTTAGATTTTTTTCTTATGAAAATATGAAAAGGAGTGTCACTTGTTCTCCAGCGGCTATGCAACATCCATGGGTGAAAGGAGCTTTAGCCATCACGGGTAAGCTCCGCAAGGAAAATATGGACCTCAAGCAGCAAGTCAATAAGCTCGAGGAGGAGAATCGTATCCTGAGGGGCATCATCGCCAAGAATATCACGCCACCACCTCCGAAGAAGGAGACATAATTACATGGGTATGGGCACTCCCCTTGGCAACTGCAAGCTTGGGGGAGGTGCCCCGGTATTGTATCACCATCACACTCCTATCTTTACTGTTTTTCTTAGTTCGATCCTTTTAGTAATATCTTGATCTAGTAGAATAAAGTCTTTTGGTATGAATTAGTTTTGAGTTTTGCCTTATGATCCTACTATGTAATCAAGTCCGTGAGCTATACATAATAAATATTAGTGTTGAGTCAAGGGCTTTGCTATCTTACTATGATCTTGAGGGAATAAAAGAAAAAAGAAAGAATAAAAAGAAATAAATAGATCATATTGATGTTATGGAGAGTAATGACTTCACATAAAGAGTATGATGAATAAAAGTTGTTGAGAGTTGGCAAACATAGTTTTGGTCATCGTTGCAATTAATAGGAAGTAATAAAGAAAGAGAGGTTCTCACATATAAATATACTATCTTGGACATCTTTTATGATTGTGAGCACTCATTAAAATATTACATGCTAAAGAGCTGATGTTGGACAAGGAAGACAATGTAATGGGTTATGTTTTCTTATATCCAAAATAAAGTATATTGTCATGGATCATCCAACATGTTGAGCTTCCCTCTCCCTCTCATGCTAGCCAAATTCCTTGCACCAAGTAGAGATACTACTTGTGCTTCCAAATATCCTTAAACCTAGTTTTGCCATGAGAGTCCACCATATCTACCTATGGATTGAGTAAGATCCTTCAAGTAAGTTGTCTTGTTGCATGCAATAAAAATTGCTCTCTAAATATGTATGACTTATTAGTGTGGAGAAAATAAGCTTTAGACGATCTTGTGATATGGAAGCAATAAAAGCGACGGACTGCATAATAAAGGTCCATATTACAAGTGGCAATATAAAGTGACATTCTTTTGCATTAACATTTCGTGCATCCAACCATAAAAGCACATGACAACCTCGACTTCCCTCTGCGAAGGGTCTATCTTTTATTCTTGTCTTTTAGATTATGCAAGAGTCTGGGTGATCTTGACCTTTCCTTTTTACATTTTATCCTTTGTCAAGCACCTTGTGTTGGAAAGATCCTGATATATATATCCAGTTGGATGTAAGTTAGCATGAACTATTATTGTTGGCATTACCCTTGAGGTAAAAGGTTGGGAGGCAACACTATAAGCCCCTATCTTTTTCTGTGTCCGATTAAAACTCCATACCCATAAGTATTGAGTGAGTGCTAGCAATTGTGAAAGAGATTGGACGTGAGTTGAGTATGTGGACTTGCTGAAAAGCTCTTATATTGACTCTTTCCGATGTTATGATAAATTGCAATTGCTTCAATGACTGAGATTATAGTTTGTTAGTTTTCAATGAAGTTTCCGACTCATACTTGACATTGTGGATAGATTGTTACTTTAACATAAGAAATCATTTGACAAAATGCTATTATAAGAATGATCATGATGCCCTCATGTCCGTATTTTATTTTATCGACACCTCTATCTCTAAAGATGTGGACATATTTTTCGATATCGGGTTCCGCTTGAGGACAAGCGAGGTCTAAGCTTGGGGGAGTTGATACGTCCATTTTGCATCATGCTTTTATATTGATATTTATTGCATTATGGGCTGTTATTACACGTTATGTCACAATACTTATGCCTATTCTCTCTTATTTTACAAGGTTTACATGAAGAGGGAGAATGTCGGCAGCTGGATTCTGGGCTAGAAAATGAGCAAATATTAGAGACGTATTGTGCACAACTCCAAAAGTCCTGAAACTCCACGAAAGTTATTTTTGGAATTAATAAAAAATAATGGGCGAAGAAAGTACCAGAGGGGGCCCACACCCTGGCCACGAGGGTGGGGGGCGCGCCCTACCCTTCCTCGGCGCGCCCCCTGCCTAGTGGGCCCCCTGGCAAGCCTCCGGTGACCATCTTCTGCTATATGAAGTCTTTTACCCTGGAAAAAATCATAAGCAAGCTTTCGTGACGAAACACCGCCGCCACGAGGTGGAACCTTGGCGGAACCAATCTAGGGCTCCGGCGGAGCTGTTCTGCCGGGGAAACATCCCTCCGGGAGGGGGAAATCATCACCATCGTCATCAACAACGATCCTCTCATCCGGAGGGGGTCAATCTCCATCAACATCTTCACAAGCACCATCTCCTCTCAAACCCTAGATCATCTATTGTATTCAATCTTTGTCCCAAAACCTCAGATTGGTACCTATAGGTAGCTAGTAGTGTTGATTACTCCTTGTAGTTGATGCTAGTTGGTTTATTCGGTGGAAGATCATATGTTCGGATCCTTAATGCATATTAATACCCCTCTGATTATGAACATGAATATGATTTGTGATTAGTTACGTTTGTTCCTGAGGACATGGGAGAAGTCTTGCTATAAGTAGTCATGTGAATTTGGTATTCGTTCGATATTTTGATGAGATGTATGTTGTCTCTCCTCTAATGGCGTTATGTGAATATCGACTACATGACACTTCACCATTGTTTGGGCCTAGAGGAAGGCATTGGCAAGTAATAAGTAGATGATGGGTTGCTAGAGTGACAGAAGCTTAAACCCTAGTTTATGAGTTGCTTCGTAAGGGGCTGATTTGGATCCACACATTTCATGATATGGTTAGGTTTACCTTAATACTTCTTTTGTAGTTGCGGATGCTTGCAATACGGGTTAATCATGAGTGGGATGCTTGTCCAAGAAAGGGCAGTACCCAAGCACCGGTCCACCCACATATCGAATTATCAAAGTAACGAACGCGAATCATATGAGCGTGATGAAAACTAGCTTGACGATAATTCCCATGTGTCCTCGGGAGCATTTTCCTTCATATAAGAATTTGTCCAGGCTTGTACTTTGATACAAAAAGGATTGGGCCACCTTGCTGCACCTTATTTACTTTTGTTACTTGTTACCCGTTACGAATTACTTTATCACAAAACTATCCATTCCGATAATTTCAGTGCTTGCAGAGAATACCTTACTGAAAACTGCTTTTCATTTCCTTCTGCTCCTCGTTGGGTTCGACACTCTTCCTTATCGAAAGGACTACGATAGATCCCCTACACTTGTGGGTCATCAGATAGCAGTAGCAACAATAGTAACTTAGCAAGAACAATATAAGATAAATTCGTAGGCATTGGATCGGTGACTTGTTGGATGATATTCATCATGTGACAGTTATAACCTAGGGCGATATAGCACTAGCTCCAGTTCATTGATATAATGTAGGCATTTATTCCGTAAATAGTCATACATGCTTTATTAAAAGAACTTGCATGACATCTTTTGCCCTATCCTCCCGTGGCAGCGGGGTCCATATTGGAAACTAAGGGATATTAAGGCCTCCTTTTAATAGGGAACCAGAACAAAGCATTAACACATAGTGAATACATGAACTCCTCAACTATGGTCATCACCGAGAGTGGGCCCGGTTGTTGTCGCTCCGGGGTTATCGGATCATAACCGTAGTAGGTGACTATAACTTGCAAGATCAGATCTAAAACATGGATATAATGATGAATTCATAAAGAGTTCAGATCTGAGTTCATGGCACCCAGGCCCAAAGTGACAAGCATTAAGAATAGAAAAGTCATAGCAACATCAATCAAGAACATAGTGGATACTAGGGATCAGGCCCTAACAAAACTAACTCGATTACATGATGAATCTCATCCAACTCCTCAGCGACCAGCGAGCCTACAAAGGAATTAGTCCCAGTGGGGAGCATCATGGAATTCGCAATGGAGATGGGTTGGTGATGACGAAGAACAAAGATCCCCCTCTCCGGAGCCCCAAAGGGACTCCAGGTCTGCTCCCCGAGGAAGGATAGGGCTTGGCGGCGCCTTCGTCTTGTGGATCGCGATAATTCTTCCTTCCTGATTTTTTTCTGGAAATATGTGATTTTATAGTATTAGGGGGTCGTCTGCGGGGCCACCAGGTGGGTACAACCCACCTGGGCGCGCCAGGAGAGGGGACATGCCCTGGTGGGCTGTGCCCACCCAGGTGCCCCTCTCCGGCGGGTCTTGGCTCCAGAAATTCTGATTATTGATCTAAATAATCCTCGCAAAGTTTCGTTCCATTCTGAGAACTTTTATTTCTGCACATACAACACCATGGTACTTCTGCTGAAAACAGTGTCAGTCCGGGGTTAGTTTCAACCCACCCAGGTGCCCCTCTCTGGCGAGTATTGGCTCTTGAAATTCTTATTATTGATATAAAAAATCCTCGCAAACTTTCGTTCCATTCTGAGAACTTTTATTTCTGCACAAAAACAACACCATGGTACTTTTGCTGAAAACAGTGTCAATCCAGGGTTAGTTTCATTCAAATAATGCAAATTAGAGTCCAAAACAAGAGGAAAAGCGTGAGAAAAAGTAGATACTTGGAGATGTATCAACTCCCCCAAGCTTAAACCTTTGCTTGTCCTCAAGCAATTTAGTTGATAAATTGGAAGTGAGAAAGAAAAACTTTTACGAACTCTTTTGCTCTTGTTTGCATAAATAAGTTAGTCAGCACCCAGGTTTTCAGCCAACATTATAACTAACCATGTTAACAATAACATTTAAAGATTATAAGGACTCATATCAATGACATAATTAGCTAGCGAGCAATAATAAAATATCTCAAACAGCAACACGTTGTCAAAACAACCATGATATAATATGACAATAGTGGTATCTCGCTAGCCCTTTCTGAGACAGCAAAACATAAATGCAGAGCACCCTCAAAGTTCAAGCAGCGACTAAACATTGTAATTCATGGTAGAAAAGATCCAGTCATGATGCACCCAACATTAGCTACACATAATGCATAAATCATGACGGTTGTGCTCTACTTAGTTTCTGGCGCTTGTTTTAGAAGGTGGTGACACAACATAAAAGTACATAGATAGTCCCTTCACAGAGGGAAATAGTGATATGCAAAGGTGCCAGAGCTCAATTTTTGAAACAGAGATAAATGATATTTTGAGACATGCACCCTTCTTATTCACTTCACGACCATCAGTTATCAACATCTTCCATGCTAAGCATGCTAGTGGCAGTTCCCAAGCGATAAAAGTAAGGGTTTTGACTCCATTGGGAGTTTTTGTTTGATTATTTAAGAGATGAACTCTTTTTCATGTTTGCAGTTTGGGACTGGGCATCCCTATTACCGCCCTTTTCTCGTGTGATGGCGAGTGAATAAACACTCGACCTGAGAATAACCCGCTTAGCATGGAAGATACCGACCACCTCCTGTCGTTCCACAAACGATCCAGGCACACAAAAAGGATAATTTTGAGAAGTTTTTAGAGGTGGCACATGCAAATTTACTTAGGATGGCAGGTTAATACCGCATATAGGTAGGTATTGTGGACTCATTTGGAATAACTTTGGGTTCAAGGTTTTTGATGTACAACCAGAATTCACACTTAGTATAGGCGAAGGCTAGCAATTTAGACTGAGAAGAGGCCATCTAGAGAGCAACAACGATCATAACCATGCATTATGCGTAAGTAACATTGGACACTAGCATGAGTAGGATATGAGCACCATGAACATAAATATCATAGAGGCTACGTTGGTTTTGATTCAACTACATGCATGAACATGTGCCAAATCAAGCTGCTCGAACATTCAGAGGAGGATACCATATCATCATACTACATCACAATCATTAACGCTATGTTAATATCCAAGATAAATCATTATTCACTCCCAGCTACTTATGCATGGCATGAGAAACTATAATCTCTAATTGTCATTGCAAACATGTTTAATCATAATGGGCTGAATCATGGATACTAGGTTAAACATATTTACACAAACAGAACAAGTCGAGTTCATACTAGTTTCTCCCTACCACGACCAGTTCATCGGATGTCGTCAGAATGTCGTGGACTAAGCTGGAATCTGCAAGACATTTTATTCAACAGGAGAAGACAAGGTAAAATGTTCTCTTATTAGTTCAACAATTATTCATATGAGAGCCACTCAACATTTTCATCGTGGTCTTCTTCTTGGTAAGACTCGAATAAAAAGAAAAGAAGTTCAGAGATACACACTGAAATATTTTTGGAGTTTTTGATTCTCTAGAATGGGCAAATAGAAGGGAAACGCCAAAACGAGAAAAACTATTTACAAGGGAAAGCTCCCAACAAGCAAAAGAAGAACAAGGAAATCTTTTTGGATTTTCTTTTTAAAACTACTAAGCATGCAAAGAAAGTAGGGATTTTTACATCTATGCCCCTGGTTCCTTAGCTCTACTCATTCATCCCCGCGCTCTTAACTTTTGCTCAATTTTCCCCACTTCCTTACCAGAAACCCTCATAACTAGGCACAATGGACGTTGACGTCGGGTCAAAGGATTGATCGTTAAGTCTGACTAGTGGGGCCATGCTGGACTGTGTCATCCGTTCGACCTGACAAGTGGGGTCGCATTGAGTGGTGTCGCTATTTGACCATTGGGCCATGGTTTTGTTGGGCCGTCCCTTGCATTAAACATCTGCGCGTGCCCCTGGGACAGAAGCCTGCTATGCATGCACCTAGCAAAGCCTGCATGCCTGCGCCGATGCCAAGATCCCACAATGCGCCGACTGAGCCTGCATGCGCCGATGCATCCGCCATGATGCACTGACCGAACAACTTTCTTGCACGCCAGCTGCCACGGATGCAGCGACGGTCACTGCCGCTGGTTCCTCTCTTCTAGCTAGGTGGCTACATATTTGTGGCTTGTGTATAGAAAAGAGCCACTCCCTTGCTTAGCTCTACTCATTCATCCCTACTAACAAAGATTACTTGCATGCACTAGGTGGTTACTAACAAGGGAACCCTACTAACAAGTCGAGCTCTCTAAGAAAAAAATCAACAAATATGTAGTCCCAATATGTAGATAGGGCCAACAAGCCCATAGCATGATCACATAGTTCAAACTAGGAAGAACTTAATAATAGAATAGATAGAAAATTTAAGCCAAGAAGCCCATAGCAACTCCAACATAGTTCAATCACAACTTAACATAACATAGATTAAAAAAAGATAGAGCATTTAGAACCCTAGTCGCCACCTTCTCCACCTCGCTACTCCTCCGGGCGCCCTTTTCACTGCTCCTCCGGGGCGTTGTCAATGGGGTACAGAAGAGTGTGCATGCGCGTCGCGGTGGGGAAGATGTTGCTGGACTCCATGAACCTATTGTGGGTGGTGAAAGCGATGAACTCGGAGCCAAACCAAAACACCCGGCCGAGGAGGTAGAAGGCATCGAATGTGTTGGTGAAGTGGGCAAGGAGAGCAACCACCACCCGGTTTTGGATGACCTCCTCGATGCGGAACATCATTGGAGATCCCCTTGGGAGGTGGCGGTAGCCGGACGCGGGGAAGAACTCGATGAAGTTCCTTGCGGTCCTCAGCCTTGATATCGCCCACACACGTAGTGTGCGATCAACGTACACGCCGGTAGGGTAGATCCTCTCCAGCACGGTGGGTGGGAAGAGGTAGGTTGGTCCGGTGTACTCCATGGCTGAGGGATGTGTAGAAGAAGGAGAAGGGGTCAAAGAGCAAGAAGGGCAGATGTATGAGGGATGACAGAGGCAGAGGGTGGGAGATGGCAGAGGCAGAGTGTGGCTTAAATAGCCGTAGTTCTATGTGTTATTTGGCCGAGGCAATAACGGGGTCAAATGTGAAGTTAGTATCCCATTTGTCAAAACCACCGCAGGATCGGGAGTGTACACGTGTGGGAAATAGTGTTTTGAAAAGAAGAAGAAAAAGAAGCTAATTGCACGCATGGAAATCCGTGGTCATGTATATATTATATGAACAAAAAGAGATAACTTTTGAAGGTCTTGTGGCCATTTTGCATGATAAAAATAAATTTAAAATTTTGGTCATTCTGCATGACAAAAAAAAGATAGAGGGCTTGTGGCCATTATACAAATGCAAAATGACCCATTTTTTTAATAGTTTGTGGCCATTTTGCATGATAAAAATAAATTTAGCCCTTATAAATTTGGTCATTTTGCATTTGTATAGAACAAAAAGAACTAAATTTTCTATGCAATGTCAATTGTTGTGTAATTTCAAACAATGCAAAAAAACAGAGCAAGGACGTTCACAAAAAATGACGCAATTCGACAGCCCAACCAGAGCTTGGTTTACTTTTGGGCCCATAACAACGTTTTTTCGTGGAGTCAGTGGTGGGTGAGAAGCCAAGCACAACCAACAGGATCGCCGCTCGCGGATCGCCCCACAATCCAACAATGCGGAGCCGTCCATATGATCCAATGGCCCGGAGGGTGCATGCAACCTGCCCACTGAATTCCTTCTAGAAGACCACATCTGAGGGATGTCGCTTGGCACCAGGGTATGATCGGACGGCTAATGATCGGAGCTAGGGTTAGGCGAAACCCCGCGGGGTTTAGAGGGGTTTTGAGCTGGTCAACAGGGTTACGAAAGCTTTGACTGAGCATAACTAATTTAAAAAAATATGAAACCTTTGCCGTTCGTCGCTTTATAAGACACACTAACGAGGAAAAATACTAAACTTGGTTTATGGTCATTTTCATGAAAAAACCCTAGTTGGCACGATCGAGGTCAAATGAGCACCATTAATTTAAAAAAATCCAAAAAATATGAAACCTGCGCACAATGTTGTCTTATGTGACATGTTACTAACCAAAAATCATAAACTTGGTCTATGGTCATTTTCATGAGAAAACCTTCACACATATGAGCTATCACCTACAAGATTTCATAGAGTTCAAGGAGATGAGGTAGGGTTACCTTCTGTTTTTGAAAAATTTAAAAAAAATCAAAAAAATCACCAAAGCTTTATTTCAAAGTGAATAAGAAGGATCTGAACTTAGTTTTCCATTTTCATATTTTAAACGTGTTTTTAATAGTTTGACCACGGATTACAAACATTTGGCTCATTTACAGTAGGTCCAAAAAAAGTGAGACTTCGAATATACACTATATAGATTGAATAGGTGTTAATAAAAAAACATTTGGCTCATTTAGAGTAGGTCCAAAAAAACTTGATTACAAATGGGCTATTTACCCTAGCCTGGGAGCTCATTCGGAGCACATTTCTCAAATTCAAATTTCTTTGACCTCCTCTAAATCACCTCAAATTTTGCACACATGATCTCCTACAAAAACATAGATAGTTTGCCAAGGTTTTATTTTGTTTGCATTTTCTTGAATTTACACAAACATACACAGATAATTTGCTGGTGGGAAAAGCATGCATTTGATTTTATTAATAAACATGAGATCAATAACATGTGCGATCAGTGAAGCAACACTCAAACAACATGTGTGATTAGTGAAGCAACACTGAAGTGATCAGTGAAGCAACATTGAAACAACATTTCTAATCAGTGAAGCAACACTAAAACAACATGTTTGATCATTGCGGCACCTAAACTCAGAGTTCACAACATCTAAATAGAACTAACCATACACCACAGGCAAATATAAGGACATACAAATATAGATAGAATAATACATTACTAGCATCACCATAAATTAAGTTCACACCATAAATAGCCACATTAAGTTTACCATAAGTAACCAGACCCTAAGTACCCAACAGATTAAGATTCAGTTCACGCATCACACCATCACAACATCATCACATCACTTCACGCCGGAGTCAGGGCCTTCACGAGCGCAGCATGCTGCCCCTGATCATGTAGTCCTCCCCGCGGATCGCTACATCCTCTGCATGAGACAGAAGGTGATCGAAGCGGCCATCCTTGGGCTTTGGCTTGGTGGTGCAGTAGGGGCAGTGCCACCTCTTGTACTTGCGGTTGTAGAAGGAAGCAACTCCCTTGGCCTTGATCTTCTCCACCTCCTTGGCTGTGAAGGACGCGGCGTTGGCCTTGTACACATCATCTCCAGAATCATACTGCACACATGAATGAATTGCATTACTACATTATAGATTCATGTACACCATGTCAAAGGAACTAAATGAACAAGGGATAGGCTTACCTCATATTCAGAATCGTCACTAAACGCCCCCTCGTACGAGTCGTAGTCGGCCTGCTTCCTCTCCCCCCAACCATCATCCTCCTTAATATACAATTAAATCCATCACTAGTAGCTAATTGAAAACTTAGATATGCACACATGACACATTGATCATAGGGCTAATATACTCCCAATATCAGAAATTTTTTAGAAGTGGGGTTTTTTTTTATTTCTGTGCCCCTTAGCTCTATGCATTCAAAAACCACATCCATCACTAGTATATCAATGTATTAGATTTGTACACACATTGATCAAAAACCCCAATATGACATTCAAATAACACACTGATCATTGGTTATGCACACACATTGAAGAAAACAGAGCTAATGTAACTACATATTGTGGACAAATTTATATACTAATGAATCAAATAACTTCTTAATCAATGGATTCCATTTGGGCATTTGACATTCAAAATCCCAATATGAGTAGCATTCAAAAACAAATCTAGTAGGGACCCGACTCTCCCAATCAAATAAGCATACATGTCTGTAGCATTAAAAACCCCAATCTGTGAGCATTAAAAACAAATCCACTAAGCATACATCTATGTAACATTGAAGCACATCTAATAAACAAATCTATCTAGCATTTTTGCAACAAATTTATCCAACAAACCCTAGTACAAAACCCCCCATCCCCCCAATACAGAAAACCCCGGCCGATCCGTCAAACCAACTACTATAACCATCTGAACTACGGTATGAATCCATAATCTAACCAATTGTAACGCCCTCGATGCGGCTATATCTCCCACGTGTCGAAGCACGACTTAGAGGCATAACCGCATTGAAAGCAATGTCGCAAGTGAGGTAATCTTCACACAACCCATGTAATACATAAGGGAAAGAGATACATAGTTGGCTTACAATCGCCACTTCACACAATTACATGAATAAAGCATTACATCATCCAGATACAATCAAGGTCCGACTACGGAACCAAAATAAAATAAGAACCCCAAATGCGACAAAGGTCCCCGATCGACCCCAACTGGGCTCCACTACTGATCAACTAGAACGAAACAACACAAAGGGCAAGATCTTCATCGAGCTCCTCCTTGAGCTTGGTTGCGTCATCTGCACGGTAACATAGGCACCTGCAAACTGGTTTTGGAAGTATCTGTGAGCCACGGGGACTCAGCAATCTCGCACCCGCGAGATCAAGACTATTTAAGCTTATAGGAAGGATGGAGTAATGAGGTGGAGCTGCAGCAAGCGACTAGCATATATGGTGGCTAACATACGCAAATGAGAGCGAGAAGAGAAGGCAAAGCACGGTCGATAAAAGTATGATCAAGAAGTGATCCTATAGCAACCTACGTCAAGCATAACTCCAACACCATGTTCACTTCCCGGACTCCGCCGGAAAGAGACCATCACGGTTACACACACGGTTGATGTATTTTAATTAAGGTCAACTTCGGGTTTTCTACAACCGGACGTTAACAAATTCCCATCTGCCCATAACCGCGGGCACGGCTTTCGAAAGTTCAAATCCCTGCAGGGGTGTCCCAACTTAGCCCATGACAAGCTCTCACGGTCAACGAAGGAATAGACCTCCACCCGAGACATTCCGATCAGACTCGGTATCCCGGTACAACAAGACATTTCGACAGGGTAAAACTAAACCAGCAACACCGCCCGAATGTGCCGACAAATCCCGATAGGAGCTGCACATATCTCTTTCTCAGGGCACACTCAGATAGGTCAAGCTACGAGTAAAACCAACCCTCAAGTTTCCCCGAGGTGGCCCCGCAGGCTGCCCAGTTCGGACCAACACTCAGAGGAGCACTGGCCCGGGGGGGGTTAAATAAGATGACCCTTGAGTCTGCAGAACCCAAGGGAAAGAAAAGGCTAGGTGGCAAATGGTAAAACCAAGGTTGGGCATTGCTGGAAGAGCTTTACTTAAGGCAAACTGTCAAGGGGTTCCCATTATAGCCCAACCGCGTAAGGGACGCAAAATCCGGGAACATAACACCAATATGACGGAAACTAGGGCGGCAAGAGTGGAACAAAACACCAGGCATAAGGCCGAGCCTTCCACCCTTTACCAAGTATATAGATGCATTAATTAAATAAGATATATTGTGATATCCCAACAAGTAAACATGTTCCAACAAGGAACAACATCTCCATGTTCCAACAAGGAACAAACTTCAATCTTCACCTGCAACTAACAACGCTATAAGAGGGGCTGAGCAAAGCGGTAACATAGCCAATCAACGGTTTGCTAGGACATGGTGGGTTAGAGGTTTGACATGGCAATTTGGGAGGCTGACAAGCAAATGGTAGGCATCGTAGCATTGGCATAGCAAGAGCGAGCAAACTAGCATAGCAAAGATAGTAGTGATTTCGAGGGTATGATCATCTTGCCTGAGATCCCGCAAGGAAGAAGAACGGATCCAAGAAGAAGACAAACGGTCGTAGACGAACGAATCCTCACAACTCCGGAACGAAACCGAAGCTAACGAGAGAAGCAAACCGGAAAGAAACAAACAACATGGTAAACACACAAGCATAAACAAGTCATGATGCACAAACAAGTATGATGCATGTCCGGTTTAATGAGGCATGGCATGGCAAAGTGCAACAAACAATACTACAAGTTAAGTGGAGCTCAATATGCAACGAGGTGCATATTGACAAAACACCACATCAATTATTTAGTTCTCTCTCGTTAAGGAACACAACAATATTAAGTGTGGTTAAACATGGCAAGGGGTGAAACATAATATAAACTATACCATCTAAACAATTTAAATGGGGCCGGATATAAAAACAACAAATCCGGTAAATCCCCATATGCATTTAGCAATTTAATGCAACAACAAGTTTAAACATTTTAAATGTTGTTATCATGATGCGGATGACATATACAAGTTTTATGCAATTTTATGAAAATGTTGACATGAGCATGTTATGAAGCATTTGTCGCCATGGCGGAAGGAAAAAGGTGCCACGGCGGTGAAACAAAAATGGTGCCACGGCAACATATCCGAAAATGATGCCACGGCAACATATCGGTTCCGGTAGCTCACGGAGATACCGGTGCAAAAGGAGGCGTGCGGATGCGTGCATGGATGGTGGGGTGATCCCGGATTCCGGGTGTCCCACATAATGGTGGCATGGCTTACGGCGAACGTGCAAGGAACAATTCGGACATGGTGCAAACACGGGCATCTCATACAACGTGTATTCGGTCCACGGTGGTCGTTTCGGTGGTTATACCTTCGAAGCGAGCAATCGGGACGGTTCTCGTTCGGCGAAGGAAGTAGTCGTTCACGGCCGTAGTGGAGGTAGACGTTCACGTGGCGACGTAGAGGAAGTAGTTGTACACGGCGACGGTAGTAGTGGAAGTTGTCGTTCTCGCACGCTCTAGGGTCGAGGGTAGAGGTTCTCGCGATCTCGGCGACGGTAGTGGTACATGTGACGTCGGGGTACTTGTTGTTTCCGTAGACGGCGGTAGAGGTACTTGACGCGGTCGTCGAACTTGACGAAATCCATCTGGAAGTAGACGTCCGTGGGGTCTTGTCGGTTGGGTACTTGGCGAACCCAGAGGCCTTCGTAGTGGTAACTCGCGAACTCCACGGGGCGGTCTTGGCATGCCACGAGCAATGGTGCGATGTCCAGGTGCATCGGCAACGGCGATCGGGCGAGGACGAGGACGAGACGCGGACCTGGGCGGCGGGAGCCCAGCTCCGACGAGGGCGGCGGCGCTGGAGCGTGAACGAACGTCGGGGGAGGCAGAGAAGCTCGCGTCCTTGGCGGTAGGGAACTTGGCGCGGCGACGGCGAGACGGGGCGGCGTCGGGCACGCAGGGCGGGGAGAAGCAGGGCCAACGGCGCATCGAGATGGTGTAGCAGCTGTTGCTGCTGCCGGTGGCGAGGAGGTCCTGGCACGGTTGCGGGAGGCGAGGCGCTACGGGGATGGCTGCGGGGTGGAGGAGGCGCGACGGGATGGCTCGGGCACGGTGCGGGAGGAGAAGCAGGAGGAAGGTTGCAGGGGACGGGCCGAGGCATGGGGTCGTCGGAGCAGCGCATGGGCGACAAGGCCGCCGGAGGAGGCTCGCGTGGAGGGCGACGCTCGGCAGCGGGGCCAGCAGCAGGGCAACCGCGGGAGGCCGAGGCCGGCGGAGGTGCGGAGGCGGCGTGGCCATGGACGACGGCGAGGAGGGAGACGTGGGCACACGACGCTCCTCTCTTTCTCTGCGACAGCGCAACGAGGGAGGAGGGGATCGAGCGCTGGGCTCTCCCTGGCGATGTGCGTGTGCGTGCGAGAAGGAGGAGGGATCAAGCGAAGGCGGCGGCCAGAGGGAGAGATGGGGATCGGGCTAGGGTTAACAGTGGTGGGGGCGGCTGGGCCTTGGGCCGGCTTAGCCTTGGGTCAAATGGGCTGCGGGGAAGCGGCCCTCTTCTCTCTCTCTCTTATATTTTCTTAGCAGAAAACAATTAAAGAGAAGAAAAGGAAAGAGAGGGTTAGGGAAAGGATTTGCGCATGGAGACAAGTTTCCCGGACTCACAAAAATGAGCTCGATCCAGGAAAAATAGAAGTGAGCATGATCGAAAGATTTAAATTCAAACTCATTTGAAATTCAAATGGGTTTGAACTAGGACTTGATGAAAGGAAGGTCCAAAAATGTTCGGATTTTTGGTGGAGCTCCGGAAAATGATGAAATAAATATTGGCAAGGTTGGAGACCAAACTTGAAGCAGAAAAGGAACGAAATTATTTTGTAAGTGTGTTTTGGTGATTCCAAAATAGTGGAATATTTTATTATAGCTCCCTAATAATATTGAGAGGCTATGTTATAAAGAGAAGTCACCATGTGAGTTCCCTCGATTTAAATGGATCGAAAAATCCATACAATTTATTTAGTTGAGGTTTTAAAAATTAATGATATGATGGCATGATGACATGATGCAATGCACATGATGCAAGGATGAATGCAACAAATAAAACAAATCACACGACGAAACTCGGAATAGCTGGAAGTCTTCTGGAGCGTCGGTCTCGGGGCGTTACAGCACTCCACCACTACAAGAGGATCTCGTCCCGAGATCTAGGATGGCACCGGAGAGAAATGGAAGAGGAAGAGAAGAGGTAAAACTAAGTTGCTTCTTTGACCAATGAGTGAAACCAAAGAACCTTGAGAGGTTGAACAAATTGAAAGAAAGAATACAAAGGAGATGAACGAGATTGCAAACAATCCGTTAGAAAGAGGAACAAGGAACATTACGACAACTTGAAGGTTGCAAAGACATGAATCAAGAGTTTAATGGACAAGATAGAATTCGAAACCACTCCGGTTAAAACAAGATGAGAGGGGAAGAATTCGGGCAGTACTCCAGTTATACATGGAAGGAATAGAACATGAACTTGAGAAGATGGGATGTTACTTGATGAAATCAACAACACACTGCCTCCGGAACTATTGAAAGAATGACACAATGGGTAAGAAGGATTTCAGACAGCTCTCCAGTTGAGAAAGGAGGGAAAACTTGATAAGATTAGAGAACTCGAATGAAAACACGACACTCCGGTTAAATGGATAAGCAAGAAAAGAGCACGATCCTCACTAATCGAGATGGTGAGCGAAAAGAGCAACGTCACAATGCCTCCGAAAGAAATAATAGAAGATATATCATTGGAATAACAGAATGGAGGGGGAAATGGCAACTTCTGCCACAATTGAGCTTGGAAAGCACTCTTCCCAGAAGGTTACAACGGGGTTGTTGGGAAAAACCAACAACGAAACGAATAAGCTTGTAGTGGGCTTATGGAAAACATCTCAAAATTATGAGGTGACAACCGGCCACTAACGGAAATGATTGCTAGCTTTAGATCGACGAAGAGATGAACACTTCTTCCACCAAGATGATAAAGAGATAACTTGGATCATTGGCAAGCACCACAAATAGCAACATTCCAATGGAAGGCTTTTAGGTGAAATATGACACAAGATAACTCCAACAACGAGGTTGATGGATTTAAAAATAACTCATTCTTAACAACATGTGAATCATGGAACATGAACTCAAATTATCAAGAATGACATAATACCACCTCCAAAATATGGTAGAAAGAATTGCACTCCGGATTATCATATGAAGAAAGCTTGAGCTCCTTAGGAAAGAATCCCGATGAAAACTTTGAGAAGGGAATTAAATCCTTGATGAACCATCATGTAGAACCTCCATGAAGAACTCCGGTAAACAAAAGGAATGAAAAAAAAGAGAAATTGAAAACACAAGGTGAATCCTTGCAATGATTTAGATGGATCTCCGTGATAATTAGAGCTTGGAACTCCGGGAAAAAGAGAAGATGAAACAAATGAAACCGAGAATTTTAAGGGCCTCCGGAATAAAGAATTAATCACTTGGATGAACAAGAATAATAATTATGTTATGCTTATCCTTCACCAATTAAATTAACGACAATCAACGGATTTGGCATACTACTTATTCTCGTAGAAAGGATTAAAAGAGATATAGCGTAAACTTGAGAAGGTCTTCAACGAACCACCGGTAGGATTGGAACAACAAATGAATTGATATGATGAACAAGGAAGAGAGATCTTGAAAGAACCACCGTAAGAATTGAAAATGATCGAAGTAGGGGTGCATCACCGGTAAGAATTAGCAAATGAACGAAGGTGCTTGAGACAAACTAGATACATGAGAACAAAGAGATCAAGAACTGATTAGAGGATATTCGATAGATGCACCGGCAAGATAGGAGAATGATAACTGACGGTTGAGAATGAATAAACCTGAATTGATGGACTCCGGATGACAAACTGAGAAGACTCTTGAATATCTCCTGATGGGTGAAAAAAAGATTCTCACAATCGAAAACAATTATGAGAGGATGGCAACAAGCTAGCACCATGAATCTTGAAGAGAATAGAGTAAGATTAAAGAGAAACTCTTCTTCGGTCTTCAAATGATGAGAATGACAATGAGAAACACCACCAAGAATTATTGAGGCACACCGGAAGAATCAAAAGCGAAGAGGTTGAGCCAACTATGAAAAGAATTTGAAAGATCTTGGAGAAAAGCATTTGACTAATGATAACTCATTCTTACGTCAAACTTGGAGAAGAATTTAGGATAGCTCTGGGAAAATAGAAGAGTCAGGTAAGATCCTGGGAAAAGACCTATGGGTTAGGGCCCACTCAAAAGAACACCGTTGAAAAGATTTAAAAGAGATGTTGCACCGGTTGAATTAAATGACTTGAATGAGATACCAATCTCGAAAGAGCTTGAACGAATGCAGAGTGGAAACACGAATCTTCGAGATATCTTGAGCACTCCGGAACAATTGAATAGCGGGAAGTGAATTATTATGAGGTGCACCGGTATGAGAATGTATTTAAAACGAGGAGAAAGATATGATCAATAACGCTTGAATTTAAACCACCGGAGAAGAAAACGAGTGAAGAGTGACGAACTTGAAGCTCCGTTAGAATATACGTGAGAATCACCGGATAAGAATATTGACGGGAAAAGAATGGAGAGATTTCCACCAATAAAATGGATACTTGAATAAGAATCTGGGTCCTTGAAGAAAAACAAAAGGGAGGGAGGGTGGGAAAAACAAAGGCAACTTGGAGACGGATGAAACAAACACCGTTGAGAAGAAGTGATAAATGATCTTGCAAATGTTGACGTGAACGGATCCACTTGAGGAGAGACACACCGGTTAAAAAAAAGGATTGACAAGACAGACTCGATGATCAAGAAGGATTAGTATTCACATAGGAATATGAGAACACCATTTGGAAAAGGTATGGAATCAACATTTGACTTCGAAGCAACTCGAATACCACAACTCAAAACAAAACAAAGGATTGGCTTGCAAAATAAGCCAGAACAAACATATGATAGAGATTTCGTCCGAAGTTTTCGTGGTGGGGCCTACACGGGCTCGATCGTACAGCACCATCATGTACAAGGCAGTGCACATGACATACGAAGCGTCCCCGAGTCGGCATAGCCAAGGACTCTTTAAGACACAACGAGACCACTGTAAAATTGACCGTGAATAGGCGGACCACTAGACGTCGAACCCCAATTTCATATCATACATCCGTCAGAAAGATATCCTAAGAGCTACTTGAATCCCCACCTATGAAACTCCCGAAATTTTCAGGTTATGCAATCAGGTGTTGGGGATACAGGGGAAGCATAATATCTCATCCAAAACTAACAAATCCTACATCCAGCTGTATCCATCCTTCAACACATAACCAAGAAACCTTCGGAAATCATCTACCTCAACCTTCAAAAAGCATCCGTTATACAAGTCATGGCAATACTCCCGTACTCACCTCAGTACTGGGTTATCGGGGTTATCTCACCAACAACTGCATAAAAGAGATTTTCGATGTCGGCGTACTAAACTCAGGTATTGCAGAACTGCAACGATAAAATTATGACGACAACACCTCAGAGTTCAACTCCCTGGGACACTTCCACTAAACCCCTGACAGGAGGCACCAAGACAATGTTCTCATCATAAAACCATCGGAACGATTCCAAGATACCCGCGTGATCCTAAAATTTTTTTTAGTGAAATTTGAGAAGAGAAGAGTCAAGACTCTACGTCAGGATGCCTTACCAGAGCGATGAAGAGACTGGGGAGTAAAAAGAATTCCTAACTCTCCGATATATATAATCCTAAATGACTCAAAATATTTTTCTAGACACAACTCGGCCGCTAAAAACGATCAAGCAGTGGGGCTCCTAAGGTCGGGGAAGGCTCTGATTACCAACTTGTAACGCCCTCGATGCGGCTATATCTCCCACGTGTCGAAGCACGACTTAGAGGCATAACCGCATTGAAAGCAATGTCGCAAGTGAGGTAATCTTCACACAACCCATGTAATACATAAGGGAAAGAGATACATAGTTGGCTTACAATCGCCACTTCACACAATTACATGAATAAAGCATTACATCATCCAGATACAATCAAGGTCCGACTACGGAACCAAAATAAAAGAAGAACCCCAAATGCGACAAAGGTCCCCGATCGACCCCAACTAGGCTCCACTACTGATCAACTAGAACGAAACAACACAAAGGGCAAGATCTTCATCGAGCTCCTCCTTGAGCTTGGTTGCGTCATCTGCACGGTAACATAGGCACCTGCAAACTGGTTTTGGAAGTATCTGTGAGCCACGGGGACTCAGCAATCTCGCACCCGCGAGATCAAGACTATTTAAGCTTATAGGAAGGATGGAGTAATGAGGTGGAGCTGCAGCAAGCGACTAGCATATATGGTGGCTAACATACGCAAATGAGAGCGAGAAGAGAAGGCAAAGCACGGTCGAGAAACTATGATCAAGAAGTGATCCTATAACAACCTACGTCAAGCATAACTCCAACAACCGTGTTCACTTCCCGAACTCCACCGAAAAGAGACCATCACAGTTACACACACGGTTGATGTATTTTAATTAAGGTCAACTTCGGGTTTTCTACAACCGGACGTTAACAAATTCCCATCTGCCCATAACCGCGGGCACGGCTTTCGAAAGATAATACCCTGCAGGGGTGTCCCAACTTAGCCCATGACAAGCTCTCACAGTCAACGAAGGAATAGACCTCCACCCGAGACGTTCCGATCAGACTCGGTATCCCGGTACAACAAGACATTTCGACAGGGTAAAACTAAACCAGCAACACCGCCCGAATGTGCCGACAAATCCCGATAGGAGCTGCACATATCTCTTTCTCAGGGCACACTCAGATGAGCAATCCGTACAACTAAAACCAAACCTCGAGTTTCCCCGAGGGGGCGCTGCACAGGGCTCTAGTTCGGACCAACACTCAGAGGAGCACTGGCCCCGGGGGGGTTAAAAAAAATGATGACCCTTGAGTCTGCAGAACCCAAGGGAAAGAAAAGGCTAGGTGGCAAATGGTAAAACCAATGTTGGGCATTGCTGGAGAAGCTTTACTTAAGGCGAACTGTCAAGGGGTTCCCATTATAGCCCAACCGTGTAAGGAACGCAAAATCCGGGAACATAACACCGATATGACGGAAACTAGGGCGGCAAGAGTGGAACAAAACACCAGGCATAAGGCCGAGCCTTCCACCCTTTACCGAGTATATAGATGCATTAATTAAATAAGATATATTGTGATATCCCAACAAGTAAACATGTTCCAACAAGGAACAACATCTCCATGTTCCAACAAGGAACAAACTTCAATCTTCACCTGCAACTAACAACGCTATAAGAGGGGCTGAGCAAAGCGGTAACATAGACAATCAACGGTTTGCTAGGACATGGTGGGTTAGAGGTTTGACATGGCAATTTGGGAGGCTGACAAGCAAATGGTAGGCATCGTAGCATTGGCATAGCAAGAGCGAGCAAACTAGCATAGCAAAGATAGTAGTGATTTCGAGGGTATGATCATCTTGCCTGAGATCCCGCAAGGAAGAAGAACGAATCCAAGAAGAAGACAAACGGTCGTAGACGAACGAATCCTCACAACTCCGGAACGAAACCGAAGCTAACGAGAGAAGCAAACCGGAAAGAAAGAAACAACATGGTAAACACACAAGCATAAACAAGTCATGATGCACAAACAAGTATGATGCATGTCCGGTTTAATGAGGCATGGCATGGCAAAGTGCAACAAACAATACAAGTTAAGTGGAGCTCAATATGCAACGAGGTGCATATTGACAAAACACCACATCAATTATTTAGTTCTCTCTCGTTAAGGAACACAACAATATTAAGTGTGGTTAAACATGGCAAGGGGTGAAACATAATATAAACTATACCATCTAAACAATTTAAATGGGGCCGGATATAAAAACAACAAATCCGGTAAATCCCCATATGCATTTAGCAATTTAATGCAACAACAAGTTTAAACATTTTAAATGTTGTTATCATGATGCGGATGACATATACAAGTTTTATGCAATTTTATGAAAATGTTGACATGAGCATGTTATGAAGCATTTGTCGCCATGGCGGAAGGAAAAAGGTGCCACGGCGGTGAAACAAAAATGGTGCCACGGCAACATATCCGAAAATGATGCCACAGCAACATATCGGTTCCGGTAGCTCACGGAGATACCGGTGCAAAAGGAGGCGTGCGGATGCGTGCATGGATGGTGGGGTGATCCCGGATTCCGAGTGTCCCACATAATGGTGGCATGGCTTACGGCGAACGTGCAAGGAACAATTCGGACATGGTGCAAACACGGGCATCTCATACAACGTGCATTCGGTCCACGGCGGTCGTTTCGGTGGTTATACCTTCGAAGCGAGCAATCGGGACGGTTCTCGTTCGGCGAAGGAAGTAGTCGTTCACGGCCGTAGTGGAGGTAGACGTTCACGTGGCGACGTAGAGGAAGTAGTTGTACACGGCGACGGTAGTAGTGGAAGTTGTCGTTCTCGCACGCTCTAGGGTCGAGGGTAGATGTTCTCGCTATCTCGGCGACGGTAGTGGTACATGTGACATCGGGGTACTTGTTGTTTCCGTAGACGGCGGTAGAGGTACTTGACGCGGTCGTCGAACTTGACGAAATCCATCTGGAAGTAGACGTCCGTGGGGTCTTGTCGGTTGGGTACTTGGCGAACCCAGAGGCCTTCGTAGTGGTAACTCGCGAACTCCACGGGGCGGTCTTGGCATGCCACGAGCAATGGTGCGATGTCCAGGTGCATCGGCAACGGGGATCGGGCGAGGACGAGGACGAGACGCGGACCTGGGCGGCGGGAGCCCAGCTCCGACGAGGGCGGCGGCGCTGGAGCGTGAACGAACGTCGGGGGAGGCAGAGAAGCTCGCGTCCCTGGCGGCAGGGAACTTGGCGCGGCGACGGCGAGACGGGGCGGCGTCGGGCACGCAGGGCGAGGAGAAACAGGGCCAACGGCGCATCGAGATGGTGTAGCAGCTGTTGCTGCTGCCGGTGGCGAGGAGGTCCTGGCACGGTTGCGGGAGGCGAGGCGCTACGGGGATGGCTGCGGGGTGGAGGAGGCGCGACGGGATGGCTCGGGCACGGTGCGGGAGGAGAAGCAGGAGGAAGGTTGCAGGGGACGGGCCGAGGCATGGGGTCGTCGGAGCAGCGCATGGGCGACAAGGCCGCCGGAGGAGGCTCGCGTGGAGGGCGACGCTCGGCAGCGGGGCCAGCAGCAGGGCAACCGCGGGAGGCCGAGGCCGGCGGAGGTGCGGAGGCGGCGTGGCCATGGACGACGGCGAGGAGGGAGACGTGGGCACGCGACGCTCCTCTCTTTCTCTGCGACGGCGCAACGAGGGAGGAGGGGATCGAGCGCTGGGCTCTCCCTGGCGATGTGCGTGTGCGTGTGAGAAGGAGGAGGAGGGATCAAGCGAAGGCGGCGGCCAGAGGGAGAGATGGGGATCGGGCTAGGGTTAACAGTGGTGGGGGCGGCTGGGCCTTGGGCCGGCTTAGCCTTGGGTCAAATGGGCTGCGGGGAAGCGGCCCTCTTCTCTCTCTCTCTTATATTTTCTTAGCAGAAAACAATTAAAGAGAAGAAAAGGAAAGAGAGGGTTAGGGAAAGGATTTGCGCATGGAGACAATTTTCCCGGACTCACAAAAATGAGCTCGATCCAGGAAAAATAGAAGTGAGCATGATCGAAAGATTTAAATTCAAACTCATTTGAAATTCAAATGGGTTTGAACTAGGACTTGATGAAAGGAAGGTCCAAAAATGTTCGGATTTTTGGTGGAGCTCCGGAAAATGATGAAATAAATATTGGCAAGGTTGGAGACCAAACTTGAAGCAGAAAAAGAACGAAATTATTTTGTAAGTGTGTTTTGGTGATTCCAAAATAGTGGAATATTTTATTATAGCTCCCTAATAATATTGAGAGGCTATGTTATAAAGAGAAGTCACCATGTGAGTTCCCTCGATTTAAATGGATCGAAAAATCCATACAATTTATTTAGTTGAGGTTTTAATAATTAATGATATGATGGCATGATGACAAGATGCAATGCACATGATGCAAGGATGAATGCAACAAATAAAACAAATCACACGACGAAACTCGGAATAGGTGGAAGTCTTCTGGAGCGTCGGTCTCGAGGCGTTACACCAATCCAACTAACTCTACAAGCTAATATCCTAAAGCAAAGCAAGTTACTAATGTCTACTACGTAACCTTCTCCTTGTAGACGTTGTTGGGCCTCCAAGTGCAGAGGTTTGTAGGACAATAGCAAATTTCCCGCAAGTGGAAGACCTACGGTTTATCAATCTGTGGGAGGTGTAGGATGAAGATGGTCTCAATCAAACAACCCTACAACCAAATAACAAAGAGTCTCTTGTGTCCCCAACACACCCAATACAACGGCAAATTGTGTAGGTGCACTAGTTTGGCGAAGAGATGGTGATACAAGTGCAATATGGATGGTAGATATAGGTTTTTGTAATCTCAAAATATAAAAACAGCAGGTAACTAATGATAAAAGTGAGCGTAAACGGTATTGCAATGTTAGGAAACATGGCCTAGGGTTCATACTTTCACTCGTGCAAGTTCTCTCAACAATAATAACATAACTGGATCATATAACTATCCCTCAACATGCAACAAAGAGTCACTCCAAAGTCACTAATAGCGGAGAACAAACGAACAGATTATTGTAGGGTACGAAACCACCTCCAAGTTATTCTTTCTGATCGATCTATCCTAGAGTTTGTACTAGAATAACACCTTAAGACACAAATCAACCAAAACCCTAATGTCACCTAGATACTCCAATGTCACCTCAAGTATATGTGGGTATGATTATACGATATGCATCACACAATCTCAGATTCATCTATTCAACCAACACAAAGAACTTCAAAGAGTGCCCCAAAGTTTCTACCAGAGAGTCAAGACGAAAACGTGTGCCAACCCCTATGCATAAGTTTACAAGGTCACCAAACCCGCAAGTTGATCACCCAAATGTACATCAAGTAGATCACGTGAATATCCCATTGTCACCACAGATAAGCACATGCAAGACATACATCAGGTGTTCTCAAATCCTTAAAGACTCAATCCGATAAGATAACTTCAAAGGGAAAACTCAATCCGTTACAAGAGAGTAGAGGGGGAGAAACATCATAAGATCCAACTATAATAGCAAAGCTCGCGATACATCAAGATCGTGCCAAATCAAGAACGCGTGCGAGAGAGAGAGAGATCAAACACATAGCTACTGCTACATACCCTCAGCCCTGAGGGCGAACTACTCCCTCCTCGTCATAGTGAGAGCCGGGATGATGAAGATGGCCACCGATGAGGGATCCCCCCTCCGGCAGGGTGCCGGAATAGGGTCCCGATTGGTTTTTGGTCGCTACAAAGGCTTGCAGCGGTGGAACTCCCGATCTATTGTGCTCCTGGATGTTTTCGGGGTATATGGGTATATATAGGAGGAAGAAGTAGGTCGGTGGAGCTGCGAGGGGCCCACGAGGGTGGGGGCGCGCCCAGGGGAGCAGGCGCGCCTCCTTGTCTCGTGGCCTCCTCGCTTCTTTCTTGATGTCCACTCCAAGTCCTCTGGATCACGTTTGTTCCAAAAATGACTCTCCCAAAGGTTTCATTCCGTTTGGACTCCGTTTGGTATTCCTTTTCCGCGAAACACTGAAATAGGCAAAAAAATTTGCACTGGGCCTCCGGTTAATAGGTTAGTCCCAAAAATAATATAAAAGTGTATAATAAATCCCATTAAACATCCAAAATAGGTAATATAATAGCATGGAACAATCAAAAATTATAGATACGTTGGAGACGTATGAAGCATCCCCAAGCTTAATTCCTGCTCGTCCTCGAGTAGGTAAATGATAAAAACAAAATTTTTGATGTGGAACGCTACCTAACATAATTATCAATGTAATTTTCTTTATTGTGGCATGAATGTTCAGATCCGAAGGATTCAAGACAAAAGTTTAATATTGACATAAAATAATAATACTTCAAGCATACTAACAAAGTAATTATGTTTTCTCAAAATAACATGGCCAAAGAAAGTTATCCCTACAAAATCATATAGTCTGGCTATGCTCTATCTTCATCACACAAAATATTTAAATCATGCACAACCCCGGTTTTAACCAAGCAATTGTTTCATACTTTAGTATTCTCAAACTTTTTCAATCTTCATGCAATACATGAGCGTGGGCCATGGACATAACACTATAGGTGGAATAGAATGGTGGTTGTGGAGAAGACAAAAAAGAGAGAAGATAGTCTCACATCAACTAGGCGTATCAACGGGCTATGGAGATGCCCATTAATAGATATCAATGTGAGTGAGTAAGGATTGCCATGCAACGGATGCACTAGAGCTATAAGTGTATGAAAGCTCATCAAAAGAAACTAAGTGGGTGTGCATCCAACTTGCTTGCTCACGAAGACCTAGGGCAATTTGAGGAAGCCCATCACTGGAATATACAAGCCAAGTTCTATAATGAAAAATTTCCACTAGCACATGAAGGTGGCAACATAGGAAACTCTCTATCATGAAGATCATGGTGCCACTTTGAAGCACAAGTGTGGTAAAAGGATAGTAGCATTGCCCCTTCTCTCTTTTTCTCTCTTTTTTTGGGCCTTCTCCCTTTTTATGGCCTCTTTTTTCTCTTTCCTTTTTTTATTTTTCGTCCGGAGTCTCATCCCCACTTGTCGGGGAATCATAGTCTCCATCATCCTTTCCACACATGGGACAATGCTCTAATAATGAAGATCATCACACTTTTATTTACTTACCACTCAAGAATTACAACTCGATACTTGAAAAAAAAATATGACTCTATATGAATGCCTCCGGCGGTGTACCGGGATGTGCAATGAATCAAGAGTGACATGTATGAAATAATTATGAATGGTGGCTTTGCCACAAATATGATGTCAACTACATGATCATGCAAGGCAATATGACAATGATAAAACGTGTCATAATAAACGGAACGGTGGAAAGTTGCATGGCAATATATCTTGGAATGGCTATGGAAATGCCATAATAGGTAGGTATGGTGGCTGTTTTGAGGAAGGTATATGGTGGGTGTATGATACCGGCGAAAGTTGCGCGGCACAAGAGAGGCTAGCAATGGTGGAAGGGTGAGAATGCGTATAATCCGTGCACTCAACATTAGTCATAGGAACTCACATACTTATTGCAAAAATCTACAAGTTATCAAAACAAAGTACTACACGCATGCTCCTAGGGGAAGGGTTGGTAGGAGTTAACCATTGCGCGATCCCGACCTCCACACATAAGGAAGACAATCAATAAATAAATCATGCTCCAACTTCATCACATAACGCTTCACCATACATGCATTCTACGGGTCACAAACTTTAACACAAGTATCTCTCAAATTCACAACTACTCACTAGCATGACTCTAATATCACCATCTTCATATCTCAAAACAATCATAAGGAATCAAACTTCTCTTAGTATTTAATGCACTTCATATGAAAGTTTTTATTATACCCATCTTGGATGCCCATCATATTAGGACTAAATTCATAACCAAAGAAAATTACCATGCTGTTCTAAAAGACTCTCAAAATAATATAAGTGAAGCATGAGAGTTCATTAATTTCTTCAAAATAAAACCACCGCTGTGCTCTAAAAATTTATAAGTGAAGCACTAGAGCAAATGACAAACTACACCAAAAGATATAAGTGAAGATCAATGAGTAGTCAAATAATTGTGCAACTATGTGAAGACTCTCTAACATTTAAGAATTTGAGATCTTGGTATTTTATTAAAACATCAAGCAAATACTAACAAAAGAAAATGGCACTCCAAGCAAAACACATATCATGTGGTGAATAAAAATATAGCTCCAAGTAAAGTTACCGATAACGAAGGCGGAAGAGGGGATGCCTTCCGGGGCATCCCCAAGCTTAGGCTCTTGGTTGTCCTTGAATATTACCTTGGGGTGCCTTGGGAATCCCCAAGTTTAGGCTCTTTCCACTCCTTATTCCGTAGTCCATCGAATCTTTACCCAAAACTTGAAAACTTCACAACACAAAACTCAACAGAAAACTCGTCAGCTCAGTCAGTATAAGAAAATAAATCACCACTTAGGTACTTGTTCTGAACTCATTATAAATTCATATTGGTGTAATATATACTGTATTCCAACTTCTATATGGTTCATACCCTCCTATACTACTCATTGATTTATCAAAATAAGCAAACAACACATAGAAAACAGAATCTGTCAAAAACAGAATAGTCTGTAGTAATCTGTATCAAACATATACTTCTGGAACTCAAAAAATTCTGCAATAAATTGGTGGACCTGAGGAATTTTTCTATTAATCATCTTCAAAAATCAACCTAAAAACACTCTCCAGTAAAAAAATGGCAGCTAATCTCATGAGCGCAAAAGTTTCTGTTTTTTACAGCAAGATCGCAAAGACTTCACCCAAGTCTTCCCAAAGGTTCTACTTGGCACAAACACTAATTAAAACATGAAACCACATCTAACCAGAGGCTAGGTGAATTATTTATTACTAAAAAGGAGCAAAAGTCAAAGAACAAAAGTAAAATTGGGTTGCCTCCCAACAAGTGCTAACGTTTAACGCCCCTAGCTAGGCATGGTGATTTCAATGATGCTCACATAAAAGATAAGAATTGGAACATGAAGAGAGCATCATGAACAATATAACTAGTACATTTAAGTCTAACCCACTTCCTATGCATTGGGATTTTGTGAGCAAACAACTTATGGGAACAATAATCAACTAGCATAGGAAGGGAAAACAAGCATAACTTCAAAAATTTCAACACATAGAGAGGAAACATGATATTATTGCAATATGTAGAAGCATATGATCCTCTCTCATAATAATTTTCAGTAGCATCATGAATGAATTCAACCATATAACCATCACCTAAAGCGTTCTTTTCATGATGTACTTGCATTGAAATTTTACTACTCTCCACATAAGCAAATTTATTCTCATCAATAGTAGTGGGAGAAAACTCAACAAAATAAATATCATGTGAAGCATAATCCAATTGAAAATTAAAATCATGATGACAAGTTTCATGTTTATGTTTATTCTTTATGGCATAAGTGTCATCACAATAATCATCATAAATAGGAGGCATGCTTGTATCATAATAAATTTGCTCATCAAAACTTGGGGGACAAAAAATATCATCTTCATCAAACATAGCATCCCCAAGATTGTGGCTTTGCATATCATTAGCATCATAGATATTCAAAGAATTCATACTAACAACATTGCAATCATGCTCATCATTCACATATTTTATGCCAAGCATTCTATGTAATTCTTCTTCTAGTACTTGAGCACGATTTTCGGAATCCTTATTTTCACGGAAGACATTAAAAAGATGAAGCATATGAGGCACCCTCAATTCCATTTTTTTGTAATTTTCTTTTATAGACTAAACTAGTGATAAAACAAGAAACAAAAAGATTCGATTGCAAGATCTAAAGATATACCTTCAAGCACTCACCTCCCCGGCAACGGCGCCAGAAAAGAGCTTGATGTCTACTACGTAACCTTCTCCTTGTAGACGTTGTTCGGCCTCCAAGTGCAGAGGATTGTAGGACAGTAGCAAATTTCCATCAAGTGGATGACCTAAGGTTTATCAATCCGTGGGAGGTGTAGGATGAAGATGGTCTCTCTCAAACAACCCTGCAACCAAATAACAAAGGGTCTCTTGTGTCCCCAACACACCCAATACAATGGCGAATTGTATAGGTGCACTAGTTCGGTGAAGAGATGGTGATACAAGTGCAATATGGATGGTAGATATAGGTTTTCGTAATCTGAAAATATAAAAACAGCAAGGTAACTAATGATAAAAGTGAGCATAAACGGTATTGCAATGCTAGGAATCAAGGCCTAGGATTCATACTTTCACTAGTGCAAGTTCTCTCAACAATAATAACATAAATGGATCATATAACTATCCCTCAACATGCCAAAAAGAGTCACTCCAAAGTCACTAATTGCAGAGAGCAAATGAAGAGATTATTGTAGGTATGAAACCACCTCAAAGTTATTCTTTTTGATCGATCTATCCTAGAGTTCGTACTAGAATAACACCTTAAGATACAAATCACCCAAAACCCTAATGTCACCAAGATACTCCAATGTCACCTCAAGTATCCGTGGGTATGATTATATGATAGGCATCACACAATCTCAGATTCATCTATTCAACCAACACAAAGAACTTCAAAGAGTGCCCCAAAGTTTCTACCGGAGAGTCAAGCCGAAAACGTGTGCCAACCCCTATGCATAAGTTCACAAGGTCATGGAACCCGCAAGTTGATCACCAAAACGTACATCAAGTAGATCACGTGAATATCCCATTGTCACCACAGATAAGCACATGCAAGACATACATCAAGTGTTCTCAAATCCTTAAATACTCAATCCGATAAGATAACTTCAAAGGGAAAACTCAATCCATTACAAGAGAGTAGAGGCGGAGAAACATCATAAGATCCAACTATAATAGCAAAGCTCGCGATACATCAAGATCGTGCCAAATCAAGAACACGAGAGAGAGAGAGAGAGAGAGAGAGAGAGAGAGAGAGAGAGAGAGAGAGAGAGAGAGAGATCAAACACATAGCTACTGGTACATACTGAGGGAGTCTTGGATTAGGGGGTCCTCGGACAGCCGGACTATGTACTTATGCCGGACTGTTGGACTATGAAGATACTAGATTGAAGACTTCGTCTGTGTCCGGGTGGGACTCTCCTTTGCGTGGAAGGCAAGCTTGGCAATTCGGATATGTAGATTTCCTTCTTTGTAACCTACTCTGGGTAACCCTAGCCCCCTCCGGTGTCTATATAAACTGGAGGGTTTAGTCCGTATGACAACAACAATCATAACTATACGCTAGCTTCTAGGGTTTAGCCTCTACGTTCTCGTGGTAGATCAACTCTTGTAATACACATATCATCAAGATCAATCAAGCAGGAAGTAGGGTTTTACCTCCATCGAGAGGGCCCGGACCTGGGTAAACATTGTGTCCCCCGCCTCCTGTTACCATTAGCCTTAGACGCATAGTTCGGGACCCCCCACCCGAGATCCGCCGGTTTTGACACCGACATTGGTTCTTTCACTGAGAGTTCCACTGTGTCGTCACGGTAAGGCTTAATGGCTCGCCTTGTTATCAAGGACAACATCACCTCTAGGGGAGCCCTGGCTTTAGGCCAAACCCTCCGACTAGGCGGCTTCGTCATGACCGCCCGCTCGTCCGCCGTGCTGACGATGACTTCTGGGGTCATCAAAAACGGCCTCCACATCAGATCATAATACGTCGAGCAGATGGATCCAATGGAACTCTCGTCTTTGAACGAGCTCTTGGATCGCATCGCCGGCTTGGGAGTCGCTATGGACTATGATCGGATTGGGCTTAAACCCGACCAAAGGGAGATTAACTCTCCGTCGGTCACCCATCAGATAGCAGTGGCGAAGGAGCAATGCAGTGATTCTTCTTCTATTTTGAGGACGAACTATGTCCGGATTCCCGAGCTCTCTGAGTCGGATACCCGTCTACGGGAGGACATGGCTTAAGCTCCGAACCTAGAATCGAACAGCGGGCCAGAAAAATTGGGCAACATCCCGGAACCCGACCCACCAAGTTCAGAAGCTCCTGTGCCCCTGGGTCTCAGATCGGGTCAGGGTTCGGACTTAAATCCAGCCACCCACCCAGATAAAAGCGATCTTTCCCACATTAGACAACAATCCCAAGAGACAGTACATCACTTTTAGGCCAGATTCCTCCTTGTAATGAACAAGGTCAATTTTTCTGGCGTGCTGGACCATTTCAGAGGCCTGCGTGATAGGCGTGCTGGAGCATTTCAGAGGCCTATGTGATAGGGTGGTCCTCAATATCAAAGATGATAGGCGTGCTGGACCATTTCAGAGGCCTGCGTGACTCGACGGGTGGTTCTGCCGCATTGACTTCCCGCACCCATTGTTTGAGCTGGCGGTGTGAAGTATGCAGAGAAGCACCGCCGTCAACGCACAGGACCTCTGTGGCTTTCTGGAACTCCTGCTCATCGGTCTCGTCATCATCGATGTCTTCGTCATCGTCGTCATCTTCATCCTTGTCGCGGCCGCGGGGAGGTCTGTCTCCTTGCCGCTGCTTGGCCTTGCCGCGGCGTCCTCCTTGGCTGGGACGTTTCTTGCCGGATCCTCCAGCACCTTCCTGGGCTTTCTCCTTGTGGCGCCGCTCATATTCAGCCTTTTGCTGCTCGACAAGCTGCTCGACTTTCTTGCAGCTCTGGAGGTCATGGCCCTTGGTGCGGTGGATCTTGTAGTACTGCTTGTTGGTGCCGTCCCGCTTGTCGGTGACCGCCACAGCCTCTGCGGTAATCTCCTTGCCGGAGCCACCAGCTTTGGCTTTCTTGGCGCCACCTCCGTTGCCGGACTGCTCGACAACTAGCACCTCTTTGCCTTTCTTCTTTCTGTTATTCCGCCGCCGGTTTTTCCTTGCCGGGGCAGTATCCTCACTATCAGATCCTCCTGCTCCTATATTCTCTCCGGGGAGTCTCCTCCCTTCCTCAGCATGTGCACACTTGTCGGCCAGGGCATATAGCTCACTGACGTCTCTGATCTTGCACATCGCCATCTCCTCCCGCATCCTGCGGTTCCCCATGTTCTGATGGAACGCGCTGATTACCGCGGCAGGGTGGATGTCTAGGATGTTGTGCTGTACGTTGCCGAATCTCTGTATGTACTTGCGCAGGGGCTCTCCTTCCTTCTGGGCGAGCAGATGAAGGTCACTCTCTTGGCCATGAGGCTTGTGGCCGCCTGTGAAGGCGCCGACAAACTGATGGCACAGATCCGCCCAGGAAGATATGGAGTTGTCCGGCAAGTGCATGAGCCAGGATCTGACGTTGGGTTTGAGTACCAGCGGGAACTAGTTGGCAAGGATCTTTTCATCCTGCCCTCCGGCAGCTTGCACCGTGATGGTGTAGATGCTGAGGAACTCCGAGGGTGCATCTTGCCGTCGTACATCTCCGGTACATCTGGCTTGAAATTCTTCGTGCTGGGCCACTGGACTTGCCGCAGCTCACGAGTGAACGCAGGGCAACCTACCACGTACGGCAAGTCACCTGGTTCCCCTAGCGCATGCATGTCAATAGAGGGCCCAGCGCGCTTGTCAGATTGACACCTCGCTTCTCTTTGTCGCTCGATGCGAGTTCAAGTGTCTTCTTGTTGTCTATCGTGAAGAACTTGGCACTGATCGCGACGAGCTCGTGGATCCGACGATGCGGTGGAGTCACTGTCGAAGTGGATCCGGCGAGTCGGCGATCTTGGCCTTCGGGGTGGAGAGTGCATGGTGGTTGCACCCCCACCAGTTTCGTCGCCACCGGCTCGTGCCTGGCAGTCCTGCCGCGGCAACGATGTGCTCGGTTGCCGCGGAGTGTCACCGTTGGCGAAGCCGATGAGACTCTGAATGGTGGCCCTCCATTCGTCGATCTTGTCCGACATCGGTGGGTAATCCAGGAGCAGTTAAGCTCGCACTAAAGCTTCCGCTGGAGTGGTGGGCGGTAGTGGTGAACGGCGCGAGGAGCGGGACATGCTCGGACTTCTAACTATGTTAGAAGGAGCAGTATCCCGTCCTGGCGACCGTGTCTCGCTCGTGCCGGCGTGTTGACGTGCACGCTGATCTCGAGCATCCCGAGACCCACCAGCTCGATCTTGATCCAACAAACGTATGGTACTGCGAATACCATGGCGCTGTTGGTCCCGCGCCTCCTGAGATGGGCGCGGTACATGCACGGACGCCGAGGTCTATGCCACCTTCTCCATGGATCTGGCAGCACCGTGGGTTTCCTCGTCGACGTCCGTTCTTCCACCGGCGTCTACCCCACCACCCGCTTGCTCCGGTGGTGGTGGGATCGACGCGGATGGAACAGCTGCCTCCGAAGCCTTCTTCTTCGGTGGCATGTCGATGAAGAAAATGAATATCTAGCTCGTGTGAACGCCGGATCAGGTTCACACAATCTCGATGCCCCCTACCTGGCGCGCCAAAGATTTCGGGGAAACTGATCCACGAACACCTATGGGACCGGCGGACCGAGCCCCTTTCGGTTCGGCGGGGGGCGGAGGTCGCACGAAGAGCAGATCGAGGCGAAGCACACGAGCAGTTTACCCAGCTTCGGAGCTCTCCGGAGAGATAATACTCCTACTGCTGCTTGTCTGATTGTATTGTGTTCTTGCCCCAGAGAGCTAAGTGTTTTTCTGGCTTCCAAATGATCCGACCCCCCCCCATGTTGCGCATGGGCCTCCTTTTATATGCTCAAGGGGTCACCGATAGGTGGCAATGCAGAGAAGGGTAAAAATGTAAAAAGAGAGGTGGTTGGTACAGCTACCTATATAGTGTACTCTACCTAACCCTGACGGCAGGGGACAAGGGTATTAAATGCCCGTCTGTGTCGCCCAAACAGTGTAGAAAAGGACCGTCAGGGGCGCCACCGCCTGCCACGATGGCGATCTTGTCAGCATCGCATGCCACCGCTTACCGCTGGCTGCACAGCCTTCCACCACACGTGCCTGGAAAGGCCCCCAGGGCGACACGTTGGTGGATGCGCTGGAGCGTGGGCACAGAGTGGCCGCTTGCTGCGGCAAGCGTCTTGCCGCGGTCGTGGTCTTGTCGCGCCCGAAAGCTTGTCGCTCACCGGGCCTTGCCGGGACGCGTGGTGCGTCGCCGCAAGTTCCTTGAGATGCCTCGGCTGGCCTTCCCGGCAAGCTCCTCTTGCCGGGGCCTTGTCTTCTTTACTGGAGTACTTTGTTCTTGAATGGCTCCAAAGGAGCCACGGAGTATCTTGGCGGTCACCCGGCAAGCCCTGCCGCGGGGTGCTACAACTGCCCGTGCACAAGTTCGGGATACTAGGGTACCCCTATTCTAGTACACCGACAGGATCCCCCGGGCCTGGGCCACACACGGTGCCGAGCGCTGTTGGGCCAGGCGCAAAACAGGGCACGGGCACGCGCGGCCCGGGTAACGCCGAATCTTACTCCGTATCCACCACGCCCTCTCCCAACGGCACGCGTTGAATGCGGCATCGTGGGAGAGACCGTGGGTGGTTTCTTTATTCGGAAGGGCGAAACGTCCGCCCCCTCCCTCTTTATAAGCAGGGGAAACAGGGGCAGTTCGCCCATCTCGCCGTTTGTTGCTTCAACTCCAAAAATCTCTGCCGCAGAGAGCAACGCTCCGCCCCCTGTCGCCACCAGCACCACCAACGCCGTCGATCTCCCCTGCCACCTCCGCCATGGCTCCGAAAGACGACAAGGGGAAGGGCGTGAAGTCGGCCGAGGCGCAGCGGCTCGCGGTGCTGCGAAAGGAGCAGGCCATCTTCCCCCCTCAGCTCGGCGCCAAGGAGCTGAGGGAGTACTACTACCTCTTCTGGTCGACGGAGACGCGAGCGCACCCGCGCTCGAGGGTACTCCCGGCCACCGCTTCGGAACTGGCTCCGACCGGGTACCCCTTCTTCGCGCTGTTCTTCTACTGCGGGCTCTGCCCGCCCTTCTCGGAATTCTTCTGCGACATCATGAACCCCTATGGGCTCCGCCTCCTTGATTTCACCCCCAATGCCGTTCTGACCATGGCAGTTTTCGCACATCTGTGCGAAAACTTTGTCGGAGTCCACCCAAACGTAGCCCTCTTCCGCCATTTCTTTATGCCCCGAGTCGAGAGAGGAGAGCCGCTTGCCGGAGGAATCGCCTGGATCTCGAGAGTCGGCAAGAAAGAAGCTTATCTGGAGGGAGAGCTTCGCAGCAAATGGGAGGAGTGGAGAGCGGAGTGGTGCTGGATCGTCGAGGAGAACCCGCAGCCGTTCACTGCCGTGCGCCAAGCCCCAATAGTATGCGGCAACGATTGGAGCAACATGGCCCCGGAAGACGACAGGCTGAAGATCGCCGTCACCCGAATCCTTCGCCTCAGGCTTGCCGGGCTCACTGTAGGCGCCATTGGCGCAGATTTCCTTCGTCGCCGCATCGCCCCACTACAGGAGAGAGGGAGACCCGCCTGGGAGTTTAAGAACTCGGTGGATATCATGAGGTTGCGCCCGGGCCTCAATTTCAACTTCACCGTCCTAGAGCTGGATGCGATGCTCCTGGAGCTGTTCAAACGCGATCCTCAGCATCCATTCATGTTGCCGAGGAGCGTTGTTCCGTTGTGCAACAATTCTTTGCTCGACCGGATCCGCGCGATGATGCCGTTGTGCGATTCGCACGGAATCGCCCCAACTTGGCAAGAGCCTGCGGATGACGTCGTGCGGGCGTTCTTTGACAGCCTGGAGGAAGTGCTGATCCGCGCCGACGAGCAGAAGAGCCTCACCCGTGACACTACCGACGCGGAGCTGCAGCGCATCGCCACTAGGACGGAAGAGGCTGCGACAGCAGCTGCCGCGGGTGAGTTCGGGTTCACCGTGGAGGAGGCAGAGGCAGCAGAGGCGGCAAGCCTTGCCGAGCGCGAGGAGTTTGCCGGCGAGGAAGATCTTGCCGGCCCTGAAGCTGAGCCGAGCGAGCCCGGCGAGGAAGAGCCCGAACCTTCAGACAGCTTGCCACAAGTGGAGCCCCCGGCTGCACCAAGAAGGTGCCTCCGCAAGGCCGGGGACGTAGTGGGGCGGCAGACGGGTCAGCAGCCGCCGAGCCGTGCGACACGCTCTACCGCGGCAAGCACCATTGCCGCGAGAGCGCCTCACACCGCTGCGGCAACTGGAGCGGGGTCTTCCCAGTCCACCGCCGCTGCTCCTGCCAAGCGGGCAAGGGAGCCTACTCCTCCGCCTCATCGCACCGGAGGCGAGCCGGACTTCGATCTTTCCGCGCTCAGCTCCGACGAGGAAGAAGAAGAGTAAGATTTCTTGCTGTCCTCGTAGTTCTTCAATCTTGTTGCTTTCGTCCCGTATCTGACTTGCTTCGATCTGAATCCATTCCTTTTCAGGACGCTGGCCCAGAGAGCGGCGAAGAGAGCCAAGGCCTCGGTGATTGTCATCGAAGATGATCCCACCGCTTCAGCAGGGGGTGTGTCTGAGACCACCTTGACGGACCTGGCAACTACTCCCCAAAGCAGCCCCCAGCGCAGCCTCCAGCGTAAGTACATGGTTTTACTTCTTGCTGACAGGCGCTCATGGTTGCTCTTTCTTTGCTGATATCTTGATTGTTGGATTTGTGTAGGAGCAGAGCAGCCTCACCAGGAGGGCCCAGAAGCCGCCCCCAAAGTGCCATCTGCTTCGACTACACCGCTAAGGGAGGAGTCCCCGGCAAGGGAGCGCTCTCCGGCAAGGGAGAACTCTCCGGCAAGGGCCAGTTCTCCGGCAAGGGACGACACCAGTGATCCTCCGGCGGTTGAGACCGCGACCGCATATCCTAGCACAGGTAATCCACTTACCTAAGAACTTGTCCTTGGGTTTTTCTTCTTCTGACTTTCTTTTTGCATATTCGCTTGACTTCTCTCCCTTCTTCGTTCTTCAGATGCATCCGCCACAAAGCCGATGGAAACCGAAGCCGCTGAAGGAGAGGCCGGTGCTGATGAGCCCGCCGGCGAAGAGGCTGCCAAAGCTGCCGCCGCAGAAGCCGTCGAGGGATCCGGCGATCGTACTGACGGCCCCGAGGCCGTAGGAGCGCCAGGCGCTGCACCGACCACCGATCCCCCCGCCGCTGCCATAGAGCCAGGCTCCGAAGAGCCCCAGCCCGGCGCCTACTTGTAGGCCGGCGATGGCGTCTTCATCAAGCTCCCCTGGGCTTCGAGCTCCAGGGCGCTGGTCGAAGGAGAAACCTTTGACGGAGAGGTGCTCGCTTCTGCCTGATTGACGCTGGTTGACGCGCCAAGCAGCAGCGATGAGCCTGAAGAGGAGCGGCTGCTGCGGAAGCTGACGTCGCTCTACCACGCCCAACAAGCCAAGCTGGCCTCCCGAGAAGCGCTTGTCGCAAAGGCGGGAGTCGACATTGAGAAGCGCGCGGAGGAGCTCCGGGGTCTCAGGCAGGAGGCTCTCCGGTCCCTGGCGGAGGAGCGGGAGCAGCTTCTCGAGGAGCGGAAAGCTTTCCTCCTCGAGAAGGCTGAAACCAAAGAGAAGCAACGGCTTGCCGCTGAAAGCCTATTTGCGCAGGAAGGAGAGTTGGCGCAGCGCAAGGTGAACCTTGACAGCCACGAGGAGGAGCTCGCCGTGCGGGAGCTAGCGATTGGCGGGGCTCTCAAGGAGGCAAAGGACGCTGTCGCAGCTGCCGAGGCCGCCAAGAAGGAGCTGGAGGCGAAAGTAGCGCAGCTGGAAGCCGATCTCAGGGCGAGCAGCGAGGAGCTTGCCGCGCTCAAGCGCGAGCGCGAGAAGGATGCTGCCGCCCACGGTGAGCTGCAAGGTCTTCTCGCTGAGAGGAGCAAGGAGCTCAGCGCCGCCAAGGACTCCAACACGGATCTCGAGTTGAAGCTGGCTATGCTGACTCAGACGCTGGAAGGCGCCAGGGAGCGAGAGGTGACCTTGTCGGAGAAGATCAAGGCCGACGAGGCGCTGCTGGCGAGCATTGCTATCACCCAGAACTCATTCAGGGAGACGGTGGAGCACTGGACCGAGGGTCTGGTGAATATCGCCGCAGTCATCGACGGGGAGCTGGCGCAGCTGGGAATGGAGGACTTCGGGTATTCTTCCGACAAGCATCTCCAACCCAGCGCCAAGCTCAGCTTGTTCTTCAAGGGCGTGGCGACGACCCTCCAGCGGCTTCGGGAGAAGATCCCAAAGCAGCTGGCCGACGAGTCGCGCAAGATTTGCACGGGAGTTCTTCATAAGCTGCTGGTGAAGGTGGCCTTCCGCAACCCAGGCCTCAACCTCACCAACGTCCTCAGGTCTTTGCCGCCCGACGCTGATCTGGAAGCGCTCAAGGCCCTTGTCGCACCCATTGTGGACAAGTTGAGCGGGATCAAGAGGGTTGAGGACGATCGCTTAGACTAGGCCGCCCGTTTTATCTTTTTCCTTGTCGCTGCTGGTCATGTCATGGGAACAATGTGTTAGAACTGCGACAAGTTATCTTGTAATATAACTTTATTTTGGATAATGATCACTATGTTATTTCCTTTACTAGATCCCTTGCTTTGTATGTTTTTACCCTACGCTTTTAGGGAACTTGTCGGCGCAGGCACCCGAGCCGCGAGCGCTGAGTGCGGGACATCAGCAGCCTGCTGGCGGTGCCGCTCCGACAAGAAACCTTGTCGCGACTAGTTGCAGCACACTTAAGTTGTTGAGCGGACTCGAAACAAAGTAAGGGCGCAACTAGCTACGAGTTGGTTCCTCCGCGCACAGGTTTTCCATACAAAGCACAGTCATTCGAGGAAGATAACTTAAAAATTAAAACTAATTGCTCAGACTTTGGCAACTTAGCTTTTCTGTCGTTTGCTTCCCGGAAGGCGAACCTTCCTTAAACGACGCCTGGTCCACACCATTATCTTCTCCTTTCCTCCCGGCAAACTTGTGTGCGAGGGGACCTTTCTTTCCTTTGTTTGAGAAAAAGAAAGAAGAGAAAATAATGACATGGGGCCTTTCGGCTCATTATTGCTTACCGGGGTAGGTGCTGCACAAAGTGTCAGATAAAGCATGCAAATATAAAGTAAAAAGCATGAAATTGACAAGATGTGCGGAGCACATGAGCTTTACTTATGCACGGGGTCTGCGCCCGGCTTTGTACAAAGGATTACATGCAACATCGGCAAGACTTGTACAAAAGGTGGTTTCCGGAACAGGTTCCGGCAACCGCGCCCTACGGGTAAAACTTACGAAGATGCTCAATGTTCCAGGAGTTGCTCACCGGAATGCCATCTTCGGTCTCAAGGCGGACAGCGCCAGGCCTAGTGACTCGTTTCACCCGGTAAGGGCCTTCCCACTTCAGCGTCAACTTGTTGGAATTCTTGGCGGACTGAACGCGCCGAAGAACAAGGTCGCCTTCCTCAAGGAGCAGCGCATCATCTTGTCGCAGCTGCTCTTGCTCAAGCTCATCATAAGCGAGCACTCAAGGCGACCCGTATACGAGTTCCGTGGGGAGAACTGCCTCTGCTCCATAGACTAGAGCGAAAGGCGTCTGGCCAATGGCTCGATTTGGCGTCGTCCTGATCGACCAAATAACCACCGGCAGCTCCTCAATCCAGTTTCTTCCGCACTTGTGCAGCCTGTCGAAAGTCCTGGTCTTGAGCCCACGCAGCACTTCAGCATTTGCCCTCTCCGCTTGACCGTTGCTTCTCGGATGAGCAACAGAAGCGAAGCAGACCTTGGCGCCAAGATCTTGGACGTACTGCATGAAGGTGCGGCTCGTGAATTGTGTGCCGTTGTTGGTGATGATCCTGTTAGGGATCCCGAAACGGCAAACAATCAACCTAACGAACTTGACTGCTGACTGTGCTGTCACCTTCCTCACTGGTTCCACTTCCGGCCACTTTGTGAACTTGTCGATTTCAACGTACAAGTACTCAAAGCCCCCGACAGCTCGGGGAAGGGGCCGAGGATGTCGAGCCCCCAGACCGAGAATGGCCAGGATAAAGGGATCGTCTGGAGAGCTTGAGCTGGCTGGTGTATCTGCTTGGAATGGAACTGGCACGCTTCACACTTGGTTACTTGTGCAGTTGCATCCTGGAGGGCTGTTGGCCAAAAGAAACCTTGCCGGAAAGCTTTGCCGGCAAGTGCTCTTGCGCCAATGTGGTGACCACATATGCCTCCATGTATCTCTGCCAACAGCTTTTGTCCGTCTTCCTGGTGAATACACTTCAATTTCACACCGTTGAGTCTTCTTCTGTACAGTATGTTGTCGACAAACTGGTACATACTTGACTGCCGGGCTACTTTTTCCGCTTCTTCTTGCTCTTCGGGAAGTTCCCCTGTTTGAAGGAAACGGACAATTTGCTGTGCCCATGCTAGAGCTTGTGGCTCGACAACAAGGACTAAAGGCACATCTACTGCTGCGGGAACATCCGCTTCTACGGCGAGAACCTGCGGCTCAGCCGGAGCTTGATGTTCCCTGGCAAGCTTCCCGGAGGAAAACTTGTCGGGAGCGTCTGCTTCAACGGAACAATCCCTAAGGCTTGCCGGAGCAGACTGCTCCTCAGCACTCTAGGTGTTGATCTTGAGGGCTTTCTTGGCGGCAGCTTCAGGAAGCTCTGCCGGAAAATAGTCGCCAGAAATAAACTTTCTCTTCTTGCTCTGTCCAGTTGATGGTGTTACGGACGGTTGAGTCGGCTTGAGCACAAAGATCCCTGGTTCCATAGGTAACTTAAGTGCGGCGCACTCTGACAGGCCGTCTGCAATGTCGTTCTGAGCTCTTGGAACATATTCCATCTGCAGGCCGTCAAAGTGTTCTTCTAGCTTCCTCACTTCATCAACGTAAGCTTCCATCAACGGACTCTGGTAATTCTTGTTCACTTGGCGGACGACAAGCTGTGAGTCTCCCCTGACAATGAGCTTCTTGATCCCAAGGTCTGCTGCGATCCTGAGACCGGCAAGCAAACCTTCATACTCTGCAGTATTGTTCGTTGCTTGCTCCTTGGGAAAGTGCATCTGGACTACGTACTTGAGGTGCTCTCTGGTGGGTGCGACAAGTAGCACGCCCGCACCGGCGCCCTGTAGTGAGAAGGCACCATCAAAGTACATCAGCCACTCTTTACTTGCTTCCTTGACCGGGGTGCTCGTTTCCGGAATTTCTTTATCTGGTGTTGGCGTTCACTCTGCTATGAACTCTGCCAATGCTCTGCTTTGGATAGTTGAAGTGCTTTCAAACTTGAGGCCAAAGCTTGACAGTTCCAGTGCCCACTCGACAATCCTGCCAGTTGCTTCTGGATTTTGCAGTATCCTCTTCAGCGGAAAACGAGTGACAACTGTGATCTCATGTGCTTGGAAGTAATGGCGCAGCTTTCTCGAGGCCATGAGAAGGCCGAAAAGCAACTTCTGCACACCAGAGTACCTTGTCCTAGCCCCCTGCAAAAGGGAACTGACGAAGTAAACTGGGCGCTGCACCATTCTCTTCTGCATCTCCTTATGCGTCTGCGCAGATCCATCTTTGTCGGGACCAGAGCTTGCCGGATCAGAGCTTGTCGGACCAGATCTTGCCGGTGAAGCCCCCTGCTTGTCGCTGGATGCATCTGCCATGGTTGCTGGCTCATCATCTGCCTCCCTCTCCGCCACTAATGCAGCACTAACCACTTGATTGGTTGCCGCTATATACAGCAGCAACTTCTCTTGTGGCCTAGGTGCGACAAGTGTTGGAGTGGAGGACAGGTATCTCTTCAAGTCCTGCAGCGCAGCCTCCGCTTCCGGAGTCCATTTCATTGGACCTGCCTTTTTCAATATTTTTAAAAACGGCAGGGCGCGCTCGGAAGATCTAGAGATAAACCTGCTGAGAGCAGCCACGCAACCGGCAAGTCTTCGTACATCCTTGACGCGCTTTGGTGCTTCAATCTGCTCAATGGCCTTGATCTTGTCGGGATTGGCTTCAATTCCCCGCTGAGACACAAAGAACCCGAGAAGCTTGCCGGAGGGGACTCCAAACACACACTTCTCGGGGTTCAGCTTGAGGTTGATCTTGCGCAGATTTGCAAATGTTTCGTCTAAATCTTGAATCAGGGTCGTCTTGTCTTTGCTCTTGACCACTATGTCATCCATGTAGGCTTCCACATTTCTGTGCATTTGCGGCTCAAAAGCGTGATGGACTACCCTTGCAAATGTTGAACCGGCATTCTTTAAACCGAAAGGCATGCGTACGAAATAGTACGTGCCACATGGGGTGATGAATGCGGTCCTCTCCTCATCCTCTTCTGCCATGAAGATCTGATGGTATCCTGAGTATGCATCAAGAAATGAAAGCAAGTCACATCCGGCCGTGGAGTCAACAATCTGGTCAATGCGCGGAAAGGGAAATGGGTCTTTGGGGAAAGCTTTATTGACATCGGTAAAGTCAATACAAAGCCTCCATTTTCCGTTAGCCTTGCACACGACTACAGGATTGGCCAACCACGTAGGATGGAGCACTCCTCTGACAAGGCCTGCTGCTTCCAACTTCTTGATTTCTTCCGCGATGAATTCTTGGCGCTCCACCCCTGTTTCCTAACTCTCTGCTTGACGGGCCACGCATGAGGACAGACGGCAAGATGGTGCTCGATTACGTTCCTGGGAACACCGGGGATGTCAAACGGTTGCCACGCAAACACGTCGACGTTCACCCGCAGGAAAGCAACGAGCGCGCTTTCCTATTTAGGGTCGAGAGTGGCACTGATGGTGAAGGTACCACCAGTGCCGTCCTCCTTGGCGGACACCTTCTTAGTCTCTGGTGGAGCTGCCATTGCCTTCTTACACTTGCCGGTGGAGCTCGATGGTGCATCCTCGACGGTAGCGCAGCACTCCGAAGAGGTGCGTTTGCCGGAGTGGGCATCAGAACTCTTGCGGGACTTGTTCTTCTTCTTCCCCCTGGGAGCTTCAGCGGCAAGTGATTTGCGATCTGTTGCGGCTGCTGCTTCCCGGTAGATCTTGTCGGCGTAGATAAGAGCATCCTTCTTGTCGCCAAGGACAGAGATGACGCTTATCGGGCCTGGCATCTTCAGTACGTTGTATGCATAGTGAGAGGCTGCCATGAATTTGGCGAGTGTTGGACGGCCGAGTATCCCATTGTAAGGAAATGGGAAGTCTGCAACATCAAAAGTGACCCTCTCAGTCCTGAAGTTCAGCTCGCTGCCAACTTTCACCGGCAACGTGATCTTTCCCTTCGGCTTGCTCCTTCCCGGATTGATTCCTTGAAATGTGCCGGTCTCTTCGAGCTCGCTGTCAGGGTTCTGGAGTTTCTGGAGCACCGCGGAGGAGATCAGGTTCAAGCCGGCCCCGCCGTCAACTAGCATCTTAGTGACCTTGAGGTTGCGGATAGTTGGTGAAACCAACATCGGCAAGCACCCGACCGCAGTTATGCGGTCAGGGTGGTCCTCAATATCAAAGACGATAGGCGTGCTGGACTATTTCAGAGGCCTGCGTGACTCAACGGGTGGTTCTGCCGCATTGACTTCCCGCACCCATTGTTTGAGCTGGCGGTGTGAAGTATGCAGAGAAGCACCACCGTCAACGCACAGGACCTCTGTGGCTTTCTGGAACTCCTGCTCATCGGTCTCGTCATCATCGATGTCTTCATCATCGTCGTCATCTTCATCCTTGTCGCGGCCGCGGGGAGGTCTGTCTCCTTGCCGCTGCTTGGCCTTGCCGCGGCGTCCTCCTCGGCCGGGACGTTTCTTGCCGGATCCTCCAGCACCTTCCTGGGCTTTCTCCTTGTGGCGCCGCTCATATTCAGCCTTTTGCTGCTCGACAAGCTGCTCGACTTTCTTGCAGCTCTGGAGGTCATGGCCCTTGGTGCGGTGGATCTTGCAGTACTGCTTGTTGGTGCCGTCCCGCTTGTCGGTGACCGCCACAGCCTCTGCGGTAATCTCCTTGCCGGAGCCACCAGCTTTGGCTTTCTTGGCACCACCTCCGTTGCCGGACTGCTCGACAACTAGCACCTCTTTGCCTTTCTTCTTTCTGTTATTCCGCCGCCGGTTTTTCCTTGCCGGGGCAGTATCCTCACTGTCAGATCCTCTTGCTCCTATATTCTCTCCGGGGAGTCTCCTCCCTTCCTCAGCATGTGCACACTTGTCGGCCAGGGCATATAGCTCACTGATGTCTCTGATCTTGCACATCGCCATCTCCTCCCGCATCCTGCGGTTCCGCACGTTCTGATGGAACGCGCTGATTACCGCGGCAGGGTGGATGTCTGGGATGTTGTGCTGTACGTTGCCGAATCTTTGTATGTACTTGCGCAGGGGCTCTCCTTCCTTCTGGGTGAGCAGATGAAGGTCACTCTCTTGGCCATGAGGCTTGTGGCCGCCTGTGAAGGCGCCGACAAACTGATGGCACAGATCCGCCCAGGAAGATATGGAGTTGTCCGGCAAGTGCATGAGCCAGGATCTGACATTGGGTTTGAGTACCAGCGGGAAGTAGTTGGCAAGGATCTTGTCGTCCCGCCCTCCGGTAGCTTGCACCGCGATGGTGTAGATGCTGAGGAACTCTGATGGGTGCATCTTGCCGTCTTACTTCTCCGGTACATCTGGCTTGAAATTCTTCGTGCTGGGCCACTGGACTTGCCGCAGCTCACGAGTGAACGCAGGGCAACCTACCGCGTACGGCAAGTCGCCTGGTTCCCCTGGCGCATCCATGTCAACAGAGGGCCCAGCGCGCTTGTCGGATTGACGCCGTGCTTCTCTTCGTCGCTCGATGCGAGTTCGAGCGTCTTCTTGTTGTCTATCGTGAAGAACTTGGCGCTGATCGCGACGAGCTCGTGGATCCGACGATGCGGTGGAGTCGCTGTCGAGGTGGATCCGGCGAGTCGGCGATCTTGGCCTTCGGGGTGGAGAGTGCATGGTGGTTGCACCCCCACCAGTTTCGTCGCCACCGGCTCGTGCCTGGCAGTCCTGCCGCGGCAATGATGTGCTCGGTTGCCGCGGAGTGTCACCTTTGGCGAAGCCGATGAGGCTCTGAATGGTGGCCCTCCATTCGTCGATCTTGTCCGACGTCGGTGGGTAATCCAGGAGCAGTTAAGCTCACGCTAAAGCTTCCGCTGGAGTGGTGGGCGGCAGTGGTGAACGGCGCAAGGAGCGGGACATGCTCGGACTTCTAACTATGTTAGAAGGAGCAGTATCCCGTCCAGGCGACCGTGTCTCGCTCGTGCCGGCGTGTTGACGTGCACGCTGATCTCGAGCATCCGAAGACCCACCAGCTCGATCTTGATCCAACAAACGTATGGTACTGCGAATACCATGGCGTTGTTGGTCCTGCGCCTCCTGAGATGGGCGCGGTACATGCACGGACGCCGAGGTCTATGCCACCTTCTACTTGGATCTGGCAGCACCGTGGGTTTCCTCGTCGACGTCCGTTCTTCCACCGGCGTCTACCCCACCACCCGCTTGCTCCGGTGGTGGTGGGATCGACGCAGATGGAACAGCTGCCTCCGAAGCCTTCTTCTTCGGTGGCATGTTGATGAAGAAAATGAAGATCTAGCTCGTGTGAACGCCGGATCAGGTTCACACAATCTCGACGCCCCCCTACCTGGCGCGCCAAAGATGTCGGGGAAACTGATCCACGAACACCTACGGGACCGGCGGACTGAGCCCCTTTCGGTTCGGCGGGGGGCGGAGATCGCACGAAGAGCAGATCGAGGCAAAGCACACGAGCAGTTTACCCAGCTTCGGAGCTCTCCAGAGAGATAATACTCCTACTGCTACTTGTCTGATTGTATTGTGTTCTTGCCCCAGAGAGCTAAGTGTTTTTCTGGCTTCCGAATGATCCGAACCCCCCCTACGTTGCGCATGGGCCTCCTTTTATATGCTCAAGGGGTCACCGACAGGTGGCAACGCAGAGAAGGGTAAAAATGTAAAAAGAGAGGTGGTTGGTACAGCTACCTGTACAGTGTACTCTAGCTAACCCTAACGGCGGGGGACAAGGGCATTAAATGCCCCTCTGTCAGGGGCGCCACCGCCTGCCACGATGGCGATCTTGTCAGCATCGCATGCCACCGCTTACCGCTGGCTGCACAGCCTTCCGCCACGCTTTCCTGGAAAGGCCCCCAGGGCGACACGTTGGTGGATGCGCTGGAGCGTGGGCACAGAGTGGCCGCTTGCCGTGGCAAGCGTCTTGCCGCGGTCGTGGTCTTGTCGCACCCGGAAGCTTGTCGCTCACCGGGCCTTGCCGGGACGCATGGTGCGTCGCGGCAAGTTCCTTGAGATGCCTCGGCTGGCCTTCCCGGCAAGCTCCTCTTGCCGGGGCCTTGTCTTCTTTACTGGAGTACTTTGTTCTTGAATGGCTCCAAAGGAGCCACGGAGTATCTTGGCGGTCACCCAGCAAGCCCTGCCGCGGGGTGCTACAACTGCCCGTGCACAAGTTCGGGATACTAGGGTACCCCTATTCTAGTACACCGACACCCCGTTCAGTAGCGGATACCACGCCCTTTTAGGGCGGGATGCATTCACGAGCTTCCAAGCTATCCCCCAATACGGGTACATGAAGCTCAAGATGCCCGGACCCAATGGAATCATCTCTCTAGCCAGTGATCCGCATGTAGCACTCAGCGCCGAAAATAAAACCGCCGCCCTGGCCCTTGAGGCATTATCCAAAGCCCTCGAGACCGAAGAACAAACTGCGCTGCTCTCTACAGTGGACGGGAACAACATGATACTCGACAAGCGATCCAAGTCCACCTCTACCAAACCAGCGGACGAAATAGCCAAATTCCAAGTCCACCCAACAGACTCTACAAAAACATCATCCATCGGGGCACAACTGAACCCCACAATAGACGTCGCACTGCGAGCGTTCTTGCGCAAGAATTGGGACATCTTTGCCTGGCACCCTTCAGATAAGCCAGGTATCCCACGCAGGCTGGCCGAGCATAGCCTAAACATACTAAAGGGATACAAGCCGGTCAAGCAGACTCTTCGGCGCTTTTCAGAACCTAAACGACAAGGCATGGGAGAGGAGCTAGCCAAGTTACTCGAAGCCGGATTCAGCAGGGAAATAAAACCCCTGGACTGGCTAGCAAACCTGGTGATGGTACCAAAGAAGGACAAATCCTGGCGCCTATGTGTCGATTTTAAGGACCTCAATAAGGCTTGCCCCAAGGATCCCTTCCCTCTCCTCCGCATCGATCAAATCATCGACACTACCGCAGGACATGAATCATTGTGCTTCCTCGAGGCATACTCCGGATACCATCAAATCAAGATGGCAGAGTCCGATCAAGCCGCAACGGCATTCATCACTCCATACGACCGCTTCTGTTTTAACAACATGCCTTTCAGGCTAAAAAACACCGGTGCAACCTATCAACGCATGATTCAGACATGCCTGGAAAAACAAATCGGCAAAACAGTTGAGGCATATGTAGACGACGTGGTCATCAAAACCAGACACGTTGAGTCTTTAACAGACGACCTGAGGCTTACGTTCGACAATCTCCGAACATATGACATCAAGCTCAATCCGGAAAAATGCATTTTTGGCGTTCCCACCGGAAAGCTCCTGGGCTTCATCATTTCCAATAGAGGATTTGAAGCAAATCCAGCTAAAATTCGAGCTTTGTCACAGTTGGCTGCCCCAACGGACCTCAAGCAAATCTAGAAATTAACTGGATGTGTGGCTGCCTTAAGCCGCTTTATCTCCCGATTAGGAGAAAAGGCACTACCTCTCTATCGCCTTCTTCGATGCACCGAACACTTCGAGTGGACGGATGCGCTACGGCCAGACTGGAAGAAATAAAGGCCCTCTTGGCCAGCAATCCAATCTTGGCCGCACCAAACATCGGCGAACCCATGCTGTTATCATAGCTGCAATGCACCAAGTTGTAAGCGCAGTGCTCGTCATCGAACGAGAGGAGGACGTACATAAGTTCCCGCTTCAAAAGCCGGTATACTACATATCCACTGTCCTCACACCATGCAAGTCATGGTACCCACATTATCTAAAGATAGCATACGCGGTCTTCATGGCATCCCAGAAACTACGACACTACTTTCAAGAGTGTTCAATCACGGTGGCCTCCGAAGTACCACTCAACGATATAATAAATAACCGCGATTCCATGAGCCGGATTGCTAAGTGGGCCATCGAGCTCCTCCCGTTTGAAATCATATATAAACCATGGCGAGCCATTAAGTTGCAAGTAATGGCTGACTTTGTCGCCGAATGGACAAAAGCCGAACTCCCTAAAGAGTATGGCGCATACTCCAATTGGATCATGCACTTTGACGGCTCTAAGATACTGGCTGGTCTGGGAGCGGGTGTTGTCCTGAAATCCCCCACCGGAGATACACTCCAATATGTACTCCAAATACTATACACAGACTCCAACAATGCAGCCGAATATGATGCTCTATTGCACGGTCTTCGGATGGCGGTCTCCATGGGCATTCAACGCCTAGAGGTGTGTGGGGATTCAAACCTCTCAATATCTCAAATAAATGGAGACTTTGACGACAAGGACCCAAAAATGGCGGCTTACTGTAATGCCGTCCTCAAAATGTCAGCTCGGTTCGAGGGGCTCGAATTCCATCATGTGGTCCGAGAAAACAATCAAGCGGTGGATATCCTCGCCCGCATTGGCGCTAAGCGCGACCCCGTCCCACCTAATATCTTCTTGGAAAGGCTGTTCAAGCCGTCCGTGGTGTGGCAAGGGAAGACCGGCAATACTAGTCCGGATCCGACCACAACCCCAGATCCCGAACACACTGACATAATCGGAGGCTCCGCCACCGAAATAACACCTTCCACACGATCATGGCTGTCATCGCCCCGTGGACAGAACCCTACTTAGCCTACCTAAATAGGCAAGAACTCCCCAAGGACCAAAATGAGGCACGTTGCATTGTGCGGCGTTCTAAAGCCTACAAGGTCCACGAGGGAGAGCTTTATAAGAAAAGCGCTACCGGAGTACACCAAAGATGCATCTCCGAAGAGGAAGGGCAGCAGCTCTTGGCCGAAATTCATGCTGGACTCGGCGGCCACCACGCTGCAGCTCGGCCCTTGTAAGCAAGGCCTTCTGTAAAGGTTTCTACTGGCCGATAGCCCGAGCAGACGCACAAGACCTCGTCCAACATTGGCATCAGTTGCTAGCTTTTCGTAAACGAAAGCCATATGCCACCTACCGCTCTCCAAACAATCCCCATTACTTGGCCCTTTGCGGTCTGGGGGCTCGATATGGTCGGACCCCTTAAAGGAGGAAGCCATAAGAAAAAATACCTATTGGTCATGGTGGATAAATTCACCAAATGGATAAAGGCCAAACCAGTTAAAACGGCCGAATCCAGACCAGTGATAGACTTCATATCGGGGGTTGTACACCGTTACGGTGTCCCCCACAGCATCATCACCGATAACGGCTCTAACTTCACAGCCGACAATGTGAAAACATGGTGCGCCAACATGGGCATTAAGCTCGATTACACCTCCGTCTATCACCTGCAAACAAATGGTCAAGTCGAACGAGCAAATGGTCTTGTTATGAGCGGCATCAAACCTAGACTAGTGCGATCCTTGAAGGAATCGGATATGCACTGGGTCGAGGAGCTTGACTCCATACTATGGGGACTGCGGACCACGCCGAATCGCACTACCGGATACACACCATTTTCCATGGTATATGGCGCAGAGGCGGTATTGCCCTGCAATATCATTCATGACTCACCACGAGTGCGCATGTATGAAGAGAGAGAAGCCGAGCTTGATCGGTAGGACAGTCTAGATGCCTTGGAGGAGGAGCGCGGCATCGCAAAAGCCTGTTCTGCATTCTATCAGCAACAGGCTCGAAGGCATCAAAGTAGAGAAGTGTGGGCCAAAACTTATAACGTTGGCGAACTTGTTCTACGCCTACCGGAGAAGAAAAAGGACAAGCTCAAGCCCAAGTGGGAGGGTCCCTTCATTGATAAAGTTCTCACCAGAGGAGCATACCGCCTGCGTGATGCATGAGATAATCGACTCGAGCGAACCCATGCAACGCGGCCAGATTTCGAAGATTCTATGCCTAGCGCCAAACTCTGTGTTCGTCTCCTTACCTCCGTACTTTTTAAATTATATTCTCTTTCATTCTTTCTTTCTTTTTTATGGCCCTAAAAAGCTTCAATGGTGACTCGACTACACAATCTTGACGCGCTATGCGCGCTCATTATACCTGGGGGCTTCTTATACAGAAGCTTAATTATCTTCCGGGCTTCATGCCCACTACATATGTGCTACTCTTCCATATGTACCTTTGCTTCGCCATTATATGCATCGATATGACTTAAGTTTTGGCCAAGCTGGGTTGCCTGGCTCCTGTGTTTATGCCCTACGTTCCCGTTAGTTCGGCTAGGGCATAAGGGGAGCACCTCTACGATTGTTACTGCCGGGTCCGCCGGACGTGTACCTCAGACTGGGTGAAGCCGAAACGTAGCGTTCTTAAGGGAATATTCGGTCAGTGAACAAAAGATGTTTCTTACCTGTTACAATATAAACCCCCAGATGTTTTATATCCTGCGTCTCTGTTTGTAGTTCGGATAAGCACATTAATGCATGTGTACCCAGGGAAAGGAACCCTTAACGGAACTATTCTCCCTGGAAGATGTTTCTTACTATCCATGTAATATAACATAGCTAGTCGGGTACTTGCCTGTTCAAGCACTTATGACCCCTACGCCTGGTTTCCACGCGTACCCCAGTTTACATAACTGAGCGGGTATTCGGATACACTTCGGACTGTCGGGTCTGAAGGTTGAAGCGAAAAGGTCCGCCATGACCAATGATTTACAATCCGGCTAGGGACAAAATATGTTAATTGAAGTACACAGTCACTTAGAATGGCTAAATTCTTCTTCTATACCATCCAACAGGCTGTCTAGCCTACAATCCTGTTGGGAATACTTTGCGGCAAATCCTACCTGGTCATATACCAGACTAACGGGAATCTCTTTCTCATCTGCCCTACAGGTCCGACCAGGGCCATGTGATTCGGATCAACCTTGGTGTACCGAGTTTTTACCATGGCCCAGGCTTCCCCCGCACCTTGTCGGCTGATACGTCTCCAACGTATCTATAATTTATGAAGCATTCATGCTAATATATTATCTATTTTGGATGTTTATGGGCTTTATTATACACTTCTATATTATTTTCGGGACTAAACTATTAACCGGAGGCCTGGCCCATATTGTTGTTTTCTTGCCTATTTCAGTGTTTCGAAGAAAAGGAATATCAAACAGAGTCCAAACGGAATGAAACCTTCGGGAGCGTTATTTTTGGAACGGATGTGATCCAGGAGACTTGGAGTTAAAGTCAAGGAAGCCTCGAGGTGGCCACGAGGGTGGGGGGCACCCCCCCTACTGGGCGCGCCCCCCTGTCTCATGGGCCCCTCGAGACTCCCCCGACCGACTTCTTTCGCCTATATATTCCCATATACCCTACAAAGATCGAAGCGAACAATAGATCGGGAGTTCCGCCGCCGCAAGCCTCTGTAGCCACCAAAAACCTCTCGGGAGCCCGTTCCAGCACCCTGCCAGAGGGGGAATCCCTCACCGGTGGCCATCTTCATCATCCCGGCGCTCTGCATGATGAGGTGGGAGTAGTTGACCCTCGGGGCTGATGGTATGTACCAGTAGCTATGTGTTTGATCTCTCTCTCTCTCTCTCTCTCTCTCTCTCTGGTGTTCTCTCTATGGCACGATCTTAATGTATCGCGAGCTTTGCTATTATAGTTGGATCTTATGATGTTTCTCCCCCTCTACTCTCTTGTAATGGATTGAGTTTTCCCTTTGAAGTTATCTTGTTGGATTGAGTCTTTAAGGATTTGAGAACACTTGATGTATGTCTTGCCGTGCTTATCTGTGGTGACAATGGGATATCACGTGATCCACTTGATGTATGTTTTGGTGATCAACTAGTGGGTTCCGCCTAGGAACCTATGCATAGGGGTTGGCACACGTTTTCGTCTTGACTCTCTGGTAGAAACTTTGGGGCACACTTTGAAGTACTTTGTGTTGGTTGAATAGATGAATCTGAGATTGTGTGATGCATATCGTATAATCATGCCCATGGATACTTGAGGTGACAATGGAGTATCTAGGTGACATTAGGGTTTTGGTTGCTTTGTGTCTTAAGGCGTTATTCTAGTATGAACTCTATGATAGATTGAACGGAAAGAATAGCTTCATGTTATTTTACTATGGACTCTTGAATAGATAGAACAGAAAGGATAACTTTGAGGTGGTTTCATACCCTACCATAATCTCTTCGTTTGTTCTCCGCTATTAGTGGCTTGGGAGTGACTCTTTGTTGCATGTTGAGGTATAGTTATATGATCCAAGTATGTTATTATTGTTGAGAGAACTTGCACTAGTGAAAGTATGAACCCTAGGCCTTGTTTCCTACCATTGCAATACCATTTACGCTCACTTTTATCATTAGTTACCTTGCTGGTTTTATATTTTCAGATTACAAAAACCTATATCTACCATCCATATTGCACTTGTATCACCATATCTTCGCCGAACTAGTGCACCTATACAATTTACCATTGTATTGGGTGTGTTGGGGACACAAGAGACTCTTTGTTATTTGGTTGTAGGGTTGTTTGAGAGAGACCATTTTCATCCTACGCCTCCCACGGATTGATAAACCTTAGGTCATCCACTTGACGGAAATTTGCTACTGTCCTACAAACCTCTGCACTTGGAGGCCCAACAACGTCTATAAGAAGAAGGTTGTGTAGTAGACATCATCGGCAGGCCGATATCTTCCATAATAGGAAGCGCCGCCGCGCTCCCTTGAGCATCTCTACAAGCTCCCCCATGCCTCCTGGCAGGGAGGCGGATGGCCACAAGGCTTGGGAAATACCATGCATCACCTGCCGAACTTGTTCGTGCAGTTGTGAAAGCTCTTGCAGAAGATCACCTGCGAATCCGGCCATCTCCTCTTCAGGACGACCTGTCAGCATACCTACAGACATAACTCTGTTAGCCCATTTCTTTGCCGAATTGTATCAAGGTTCATTTGAGCACATACTAAAAATGCAACGTCGAAGCCTCTTGTTCTCCTTCACGAAGTCAGCAAGATGGGCCCGAACGTCTTCCAATTCAACGCCCAGCCGGGTATTGGCATCTTGGAGATCTTTTTCTCTCGCCTAACCCGCATAAGCACGTGCTCGCCGGCCTCTAGCTGTCGTTGAGCATGTTGCTCATCCTCTTGTATGATCTCCGGATTCACTCGGGGATTGTCTGCAGAATCTATTGTTAGATCTGCAAACATGCCGAATACTAACTGGTACACGTAATTACGTTCATTTTGATCAAGACAAGTATTACCAGATGAGGCCTTCTTGGATTCCTCCATTCCGGCAACTGCGGCCCTTAGCTGGGCTTTGCACTCCTCCAGCTCTCGAGACAAATGGGTGTTCTTCTCTGTAAGAACCTATTCATACAATGATCCTTAAATCAGTTGTGCCAACCATTTCAACTCTTAGGGGCTACTGATATACATAATTATCAGATTTTTCTTACCCGTATATCATTTGAATACTGGTTTGTGGCTCTAGCAAGCCCACCTTGAGCTGCTCGGATGTACGCGTATCCCAAGTTGAAGGCATTAAATGCCTCTTCGGAGAAATTAGGGTCGCGGAGTACGGCCCGCCGACGCCGGTGATTCATAGCACTCTCCACTTCGGAATTTGTGGCGGATATTCTATCCGCATCCTCTATAGGGGACCGTCCAGCGTTGTCCCCATGTTAGCCTCCGCCCTTGAGTCCGGATCTGGAGTCTGGCTGGTGGAGGCGTGGCCGGCAGGATCTCCGGACATAGTCCAGCGAGTGCTTTTTCTGCCAGGGGACAATAGACATTGTTATATTTTAAAGACGATAATCACGGAGCAGGTTTTTAAATCATACCTCTGCGACGACGTCTCGATCTTGACCACCTTCCTTTTAAGCATACCTGGCTTCGGTGCCCCTTGTTGGTGAGTCACCGCGGGTTCGGCACGGCGCCCCGATGGCCTTCCCTATAAAGCGCAATACATGTGCGATGGGTAAGGCGTAAGGAAGGGATCCTTCTTAGAAGTTAGGACTCCAGTTTTACTTACACGTGATGCAGGGAGTAGGCCGGGATAGTCAGCTATGATAGCCACCAAGGTGCCATCACAAGTTGCCTGCTAAAACGTCCTATCGACAACCTCCACAAATACGTCCTGATCTTCTTCAAGTCTGGGGTCGAGGGCCCGGTTTTGCTCCTCTGGCTGTGGAGGCGGGCTGTGGACCTCCCTCACATCTTTTTGCAGTTCCTGCTATGAATTAGCAAGGTAAATATTTGTGATGAAGGAATGCGGGAACAAATAGAGTTGAGTAAAAGATAGCACCTCACCCAGCTAGGGGGGTTGTACATCGAAAATCCATCCCGCGACTTAATGCGGATAAACTCCTCTTCTTATCCTTTATACAAATCAGACAATATTTTCGCCAGGGCGGTGGCAGAGTTCGGACCTTTCCGACCGCAGCGAGTGGCATTGTCCTCTCCATTAAAGTGCCACATGGGACGCCCCTGATACTGGAGTGGTTGCACCCCCCGCATTATGCATATTGACATAACCTTGATTATTGTCAGTCCAGATTTGGCATGTGTTTTTATCCTACCCATCAGGTAAAGGACCTCTCTGCTATCTTCCTCCTGGGGGCTCCGGGGATGCCAGTTGCGGTGTTTCGTCAGTGGGGCATTGGTAAACTTAGGAAAACCCATCGGAATAGGGTCCGGAAGGGGGACATCCTCTATATAAAACCACTCTGAATGCCGGTCTTCGGATGTCTTCTTTGGAGTGCCGAACAGGTATCCGGTCCCAGTGATGCGCCATATTTCGGCTCCGCCCACTCGATATATTGATCCCTCCTGATTGCGATGGACGAGATAGAATAGTCTCTTCCATAGCTCGAAGTGAGCTTCGCAGCCCAGAAATAGCTCGCAAAGGGTAAACATTGTGTCCCCCGCCTCCTGTTACCATTAGCCTTAGACGCACAGTTCGGGACCCCCTACCCGAGATCCGCCGGTTTTGACACTGACACATACCCTCAGCCCCGAGGGTGAACTACTCCCTCCTTGTCATGGAGAGCCCCGGGATGATGAAGATGGCCACCGGTGAGGGATCCCTCCTCCGGTAGGGTGCCGGAACAGGGTCTCGATTGTTTTTTGCTGGCTACAGAGGCTTGCGGCAGCGGAACTCCTGATCTATTGTGCTCCTGGATGTTTTCAGGGTATATGGGTATATATAGGAGGAAGAAGTAGGTCGGTTGAGCTGCGAGGGGCCCATGAGGGTGGGGGCGCACCCGGGGGGGGGCAGGCGCACCTCCCTGCCTCGTGGCCTCCTCGCTTCTTTCTTGACGTCCACTCCAAGTCCTCTGGATCATGTTTGTTCCAAAAATCACTCTCCCAGAGATTTCATTCCGTTTGGACTCCGTTTGGTATTCCTTTTCTGTGAAACACTGAAATAGGCAAAAAACAGCAATTTGCACTGGGCCTCCGGTTAATAGGTTAGTCCCCAAAATAATATAAAAGTGTATAACAAAGCCCATTAAACATCCAAAACAGATAATATAATAGCATCGAATAATCAAAAATTATAGATACGTTGGAGACGTATCAGTTACCTCCTGCTGCTCGCTAGGCTGCGCATTGGGGGTATCGGGATTGACTATGCCGCTCGACGCCGTCACCTTCTGCAGCGCTGAGGCGGAGCCCGCCACCTCCTTCTCCACATCCGCAGCGATTGTGAGTTTCCACGCACTGCCGTGGACGCCGCCGTCATCTGCGGTCGCCACGCCCTGCAGCTCGACCACATCTCCGGCCGCTGCGCCCGCGTCGCCACGGGCTTCGGCCATCTCCGGGTGAAGGTGATGAAGGTGAGGAAGAGGATGCGGTGGGGTAGAGCGAGATGATGGGGTTGAGGCAGTGGAGGAGAGCGAGACGATGCCGGTGGGGGAGAGGAAGATGATGCGGCAGGGAGGGGATTTGGGGGGAAAATGGTAGGGGGCAATGGAAGTGGTTGCCCCTCTTTATACGATGGGGCATTTCAGGCCTGTCAAATGGACACGTGCTACCCCACGACCGCGGTCCATTGCATGCGCCCACGTATACAAATACCTATACGGTCAGCATACAAAACAACTATACGGGTAATGGTCAAAGGTGTACTCGGTCCTACGTGGCCCCACTTGTCAGAGTTAATGGTCAAAGGCATTGACCCAATGGCAACGTCCGTTGTAACTTATTCCGAGGGTTTGGGCAAGGGAGTGGGGAAAAGTGAGCAAACGTTAACAGAGTGGGGATGAATGAGTAGAGCTAAGGAACCAGGGGCACAAAAATAAAAAAACCCAAGAAAGTAAATTACTACAACTAATTTTTTAGTTTTTCTAAAGTTTTTCAAACACACAAGAAGAAAGCAAGGAAATAAATCTAAGCATGGATGATACAATGAAAAAGTGTGAACACCGACAAATAGAATGATAAGTAGACATGAATATAATGTTGGTGAGAAACACATACTCCCCCAAGCTTAGGCTCTTCGCCTAAGTTGGTAATCGGTCAGTAGCCTGGAGGGTAGTAGTCTGCGTGGTAGCTCACAGAGGCTCTCAGTGCGGATGCCTTGGCACGCCATGCTGCCACCACTACTGCGTTATGAGATCGGGCCTCGCTCTCAAGAACAAAATATCTCGCCTTGATGTGATAATCAAAAAGAGCAGGCGCAGGCAAATATGTGTCCACAACAGAATTTTGGTTAAACATTAGATTGTAAGTGAAATTATCAATCTTTCCCCTTAAGGATCTTATGTTCTTTTAAAGTGTCAAAATCTAAATACCGTGTGGGTAGGATAGGATCAAAGGGAAAAGGTGAAACACCCAGCTCTGGTGCCAAATGTGTGGCATAAATTCCACCATAGAACCAGCCACTGTTAGAATTATGCTGAAGTCTACGTGCAACAATCGCTCCAAGGTTATAATTCCTTTCACCAGTGAGAGCGGTCTGAATGAGGCTCAAGTCTGGCGCACAAAGTATGCTACAGTCTTGCTTGCCTACTATGCATTTCCCGTTAAATAATGCAAGATACTGAATTGCGGGAAAGTGAATGCTCTTTATTCTTCCTTGTCTTACTCCCCTATTTTCACCGTAACAAAGGCTAGTCAAGAAAGACGCATACTCAGCCTTCGGTGGTTCATCAAGCGAACCCCAAAATGGCAGTTTGCAATGGTAAGCAAAATTCTCCAATGGGATAGTAAATGGTTATCATAAAGCATAAAAGACACCCTAGACTATGCAAATCTTTTGACAAATGACTCAATGAGAAGTTGGCATTGTTCACACTTATCTAAAAGGTAGGGACCGAGGCCAGCATTGTGAACATATTGCTCAAATTCCTCCTTAATGCCCACACGCACCATATATTCATCGCAAGGCCATAAGCATGTTTTGGTGGCGGCATCACGTGTGGAACTTTCACTTGGTTCAACATAAGACCGGCGAGCAGAACTGTCACTAGAAGATGCCCCCAAGGATCATCTCCTCGAAGAGCTCCTTCCAAATAGGTTCATCATGTCCGTGTACAATTTTTTTAAAATAAAAATTTGGGGGTGACAAAAATTTGTCAGCAAAACTTTATAAAATTGATAGCGGCTACTCATAGGGATAAATAGAGGCCATATCAAGCATTCAAACTACCTACAACACTAAGAATTCAATACGCAAGCTCATCTACAGCAGCACCAAGAGTAGCTAATTATTCAAAGTATAAACCACTAAAACAAAAACTAATTGGACAAACAGTGGAGTCACACACCAAGCAACAATTCCCCGAAATAGTTTCATAAACGGAGCTTCGAGCAAAGAGATCAAAATTCGCGGGTTTGAGCTCAAGAACACGGGAGAGAGAGCAATGGAGATCTTTTTCTGGAGGTAAGTGATGATGTGGGCTAAAGAGATAAGTGAGGGGGCCCACATGGGGACCATAACCCACCAGGGCATGACTAGGTGTCCTGGCGCGCCCAGGTGGGTTGTGCCCACCTCGTGCACCTCCCTCTGGTATTATTTGCACCAGAAATTCAGAAATATTCAGAAAACAATCGTGTAAAAATTTCAGGGCATTCTGAGAACTTTCAGTTTTGGGTCATTTTTCATTGCACGGGAAATTCAGAAAACAGACAAAACATAGCATTTTATTTTATTTAACTAATAAAAACAGGAAACAAAAAGTAAGGATAGAAGGTAGTGCTTACTAAATTCATCAACTTCATACCTCTCAAAAATGATTCATTAATAAGGTTGATGAGATCTTATTAACAACCACTTTTGATTAGCATGAAATCGAAGAACTTTCGTATATCACTTAGTTACCTCAATGGGAATATGCATTTACCCAACAATAAGCATTTCATATTTCTTTTTGACTGTAGGTAGAGGTATTTGAAAACTTCCAATAGTGATTGTCGGAGATTTTTCAATAACATTAATACCATTCACTTGGAATTGTTTCTTCGGAAAGTGCACCATATGCTCACTACCATTAATATGAAAAGTGGCATTGCTTTTATTGCAATCAATAACAGCCCCTGCAGTATTCAAGAAGGGTCTACCAAGGATGATCGACATGTTATCGTCCTCGGGCATCTCAAGTATAACAAAGTCAGTCTAAATAGTAACATTAGCAACAACAACGGGCAAATCCTCACAGATACCGATAGGTATGGCGGTTGATTTATCAGCCATTTGCAAAGATATTTCAGTAGGTGTGAGCTTATTCAGATCAAGTCTTTTGTATAAAGAGAAAGGCATAACACTAACACCAGCTCCTAAATCACACAAAGCAGTTTTCACATAATTCTTTTTGATAGAGCAAGGTATAGTTGGTATACCCAGATCTCCAAGTTTTTTAGGTACTCCATCTTTAAAAGTATAGTTAGCAAGCATAGTGGAGATTTCACCTTCCGGTACTTTTCTCTTATTTGTGATGATGTCTTTCATATACTTTGCATAAGGAGGCGTTTTTAAGATGTCAGTCAAGCGAGTACGCAAAAAGACTGGCCTCAGCATTTTAGCAAAGCGTTCAAATTCTTCATCATCTTTCTTTTTAGTTGACTTGGGTGGAAAAGGCATAGGTTTTTGAACCACAGTTCTCTTTCTTTACTGTGTTTTCTAGCAATGAAGTCTCCTTTATCATATCTTTTATTCTTAGGTTATGGGTTATCAAGATCGATAGGTGGTTCTATGTCAACATCATTATCTGGTTCTTTATCATTATTTTTTTGAGTGTCTTCATGAACCTCATCATTGTCTTTTTCATTATCATTAGGTGGATGTTCATTACCAGATTGAGTTTCAGCATCAGAGATAGAAGTTTCATTTTCATTATCAAGAGGTTTATCTATTTCAGGTTCACTAGAAGCATGCAAAGTCCTATCATTTTTCTTTTTCTTTTTCTTTTTAGAAGGACTAGGTGCACTAGTGTTATTTCTTTGTGAATCTTGTTCAATTCTTTTTGGGTGTCCCTTAGGATAAAGTGGTTCCTGAGTCATTTTACCTCCTCTAGTTGCAACTTTAACAACAAAGTCACTTATATTATTGTTCATTTCATCAAGTAACTCTCTTTGAGATTTAAAAACTTGTTATAATTGTGTTTGAACCATAGAGGCATGTTTTCATACACCTCTAACATCATTTGTGATTCTAAATAACATGTCACTCAAGCAAGCAATCATATCAGAATTATATTTCAATTGTTTCATAACATTTGCATTGAAGTGGTCTTGTTTTCTAATGTAGTTTTCAAACTCATAAAGGCATTGGCTAGGATGCATATTGTGAGGATTATCATTTTTATTGAACTTCATAAGAGAATTTACCTCTACCACCATAGGCAGTGGTGGTGGGTCAAACCCATGTATTTCTTCAATAGGAGGTAAATTTTTAACATCCTCAGCTGTAATACCTTTTTCCTTCATAGATTTCTTTGCCTCTTGCATATCTTCAGGACTGAGATATAATATACCCCTCTTCTTTGGAGTGGGTTTAGGTGGTGGTTCAGGAATAGTCCAATCATCATAATTTTTCAATATGTTATTCAATAATTCTTCATCTTGAGCAATAGTTCATTCCCTGAAAACACAACTAGCACAACTATCTAGGAAGTCCCTAGAAGCATCGGTTAGTCCATTATAGAAGATATCAAGTATTTCATTTTTCTTAAGAGGATGATCAGGCAAAGCATTAAGTAACCGGCAAAGCCTCCCCCAAGATTGTGGGAGACTCTCTTCTTTAGTTTGAACAAAGTTAAATATTTCCTGTAAGGAAGCTTGTTTCTTATGAGCAGGAAAACATTTTTCAAAGAAGTAGTAAATCATATCCTGGGGACTACACACACAACCAGGAGCAAGAGTATTGTACCAAGCTTTAGCATCACCCTTTAATGAGAAAGGAAATAAATTGAGAATAAAGTAGTATCGAGTTTTCTCATCATGAGTAAAAAGGGTGGCTATATCATTCAACTTAGTAAGATGTGCCACAACAGTTTTAGTTTCATAACCATGGAAAGGATCAAATTCAACCAAAGTAATTAACTCTGGGTCGACAGAGAATTCATAATCCTTATCATCAATAAAGATAGGCGAAGTAGCAAACTCAGGATCACATTTCATTCTAGCATTCAGAGATTTTTCTTTATACTTGTGTAATAATTTCTCTAGATCATCTCTATCCTTACAAGCAAGAATATCCCTAGTTGCCTCTTCACTCATAACATAGCCTTCCGGTACCTTAGGAAATTCATATCTAGGAGGGCTAGCTCTAGCAGGTGTTTCAGGAGTTTCAGTTTCAAGCTCATCATCAGATTCAACAACATCATGTTGTATTACTCTAGCAATTTGTTCATCAAGAAATTCAACAAGTGGCACATCATCATTATCGAGCATGGTACTAGCATCATTATAAGCATCATTCATAGTAGAAGTAGCATCATCAATAACTTGCAACATATCAGAATTAATAGCATGTGGTGGTGGTGTTGCAAGTTTACTCATAATAGAAGGTGGATCTAAAGCAGAACTGGATGGCAATTCCTTACCTCCCCTCGTCTTTGAGGGAAATATCTTAGTCTTAGCATCTTTCAGATTCTTCATAGTGATAAATTCATAATAATCCCAAGTGACTCAACAAATATAGCTATGCTCCCCGGCAGCGGCGCCAGAAAAAGGTCTTGATAACCCACAAGTATAGGGGATCGCAACAGTTTTCGAGGGTAGAGTATGCAACCCAAATTTACAGATTTGACACAAGGGGAGCCAAAAAATATTTGAAGGTATTAGCAGCTGAGTGATGACCCACAAGTGTAGGGGTTCTATCGTAGTCCTTTCGATAAGTAAGACTGTCCAACGAGGAGCAAAAGGAAATGACAAGCGGTTTTTAGTAAGGTATTCTCTGCAAGCACTGAAATTATCGGTAACAGATAGTTTTGCGATAAGGTAATTTGTAACGGGTAACAAGTAACAAAAGTAATTAAGGTGCAGCAAGGTGGCCCAATACTTTTTGTAGCGAAGGACAAGCTTGGACAAACTCTTATATAGAGGAAAGCGCTCCCGAGGACACGTGGGAATTATCGTCAAGCTAATTTTTATCATGTTCATATGATTCACGTCCATTACTTTGATAATTTGATATGTGGGTGGACCGGTGCTTGGGTACTTCCCTTCCTTGGACAAGCATCCCACTTATGATTAACCCCTCTCGCAAGCATCCGCAACTGCAAAAGAAGAGTTAAGGTAAACCTAACCATAGCATGAAACATATGGATCCAGCTCAGCCCCTTACAAATTAACGCATAAACTATGGTTTAAGCTTCTGTCACTCTCGCAAACCATCATCTACTTATTACTTCCCAATGCCTTCCTCTAGGCCCAAACAATGGTGAAGTGTCATGTAGTCGACGTTCACATAACACCACTAGAGGAAAGACAACATACATCTCATCAAAATATCGAACGAATACCAAATTCACATGACTATCACTACAAAAAAAGACACATCCGTATGACACTTCTATGACGATAATTGTGACAAAACCCGGTATCATCATAGATGTGGTGGGCTCCTACTTCTATGACAAAAAATCATGACAGAAAATGGGCTTTTCGTCCTGGGCGGGCCGGAGACGCAGCCGCATGACATTCTTTGGGTCGTCCATGACGGAAAAAACCGTGGTAGAAGCGAGGGGGTGGAAATTTCGGGGAGTTCCCGGTTATGGTGGGAGGTCGGGGGCCGAGCGATGCACGTTTCTCTCGTACACATACGCACGTGTGTGCGAGGCGTTGGCTCTAACTGAACCCGAGCGAGGCGTTGGGCTCTAACTGAACCCGAGCGATTGCACTACAGGCTACGTGTTACTGAACCCGAGCGATCGATCGATGGCTGTTAACTGAACTCGATCGAGCGATTCCTTCGCTACTGCTGCTAACTGAAGCCAATCGA